>NW_027591249.1:0-99320 GCF_964213995.1 Mustelus asterias
TCCCTCACTTCCTCCCCCCCCTCCCCCCCCTCCCCTCCCTCACTCCCCTCAGCCTGTCAGACTCCTATCCAGCTCTGACTCTCTGTTGGTTTATGCTTGGTGCCATCCTTTTGAATGTTGTGTTATTCCCCTCAACTTTATTGGGATTCTCTCCACTCTGGGCCTCACTCTTTGCGATGATATTTTTGATGGTGAAATGTTTATGACTGGGAATATATTTATAATGTTGGTGGGTATTGTGTAATAAAGAATTTTTAAAAAGCTCTCTCAGTTGTCAATGATTAGAGTTCACAGTGGACGGACAGTGACCCGCTCCTCACACTGGCACTATCTGCTCAGCACTGAGCACCCAGCCCCCACTCTGCAGAGACAAACACTTTGACCAAATGTTTTGACCAAATACTTTGGGCAAGGTTTAAAGGAGATGTACGAGGCAGATTTTTTACACAGAGTAGTGGGTGCCTGGAACTCGTTGCCAGGGGAGGTAGTGGAAGCGGATACGGTAGTGACTTTTAAGTCTTGACAAATACATGAATACAAAGAACAAAGAACAGTACAGCACAGGAAACAGGCCCTTCGGCCCTCCAAGCCTGTGCCGCTCCTTGGTCCAACTAGACCATTCATTTGTATCCCTCCATTCCCAGACTGCTCATGTGACTATCCAGGTAAGTCTTAAACGATGTCAACGTGTCTGCCTCCACCACCCTACTTGGCAGCGCATTCCAGGCCCCCACCACTGTGTAAAAAAAAAAAAATGTCCCTCTGATATCTGAGTTATACCTTGCCCCTCTCACCTTGAGCCCGTGACCCCTCGTGATCGTCACCTCCGACCTGGGAAAAAGCTTCCCACTGTTCACCTTATCTATACCCTTCATAATTTTGTACACCTCTATTAGGTCTCCCCTCATTCTCCGTCTTTCCAGAGAGAACAAGCCCAGTTTACCCAATCTCTCTTCATAGCTAAGACCCTCCATACCAGGCAACATCCTGGTAAACCTTCTCTGCACTCTCTCTAAAGTCTCCTCGTCCTTCTGGTAGTGTAGCGACCAGAACTGGACGCAGTACTCCAAATGTGGCCTAACCAGCGTTCTATACAGCTGCAACAGCAGACTCCAGCTTTTATACTCTATACCCCATCCTATAAAGGCAAGCATACCATATGCCTTCTTCACCACCTTCTCCACCTGTGCTGCCACCTTCAAGGATTTGTGGACTTGCACACCTAGGTCCCTCTGTGTTTCTATACTCATGATGGCTCTGCCATTTATTGTATAACTCCCCCCTACATTATTTCTTCCAAAATGCATCACTTTGCATTTATCTGGATTAAATTCCATCTGCCATTTCTCAGCCCAATTTTCCAGCCTATCTGTATCCTGCTGCATTGTCCGACAATGTTCATCGCTATCCGCAAGTCCAGCCATCTTCATGTCATCCGCAAACTTGCTGATTACACCAGTTCCACCTTCTTCCAAATCATATATACATATCACAAATAGCAGAGGTCCCAGTACAGAGCCCTGCGGAACACCACTGGTCACAGACCTCCAGCCGGAAAAAGAACCTTCGACTGCTACCCTCTGTCTCCTGTGGCCAAGCCAGTTTTCTACCCATCTAGCCACCTCACCTTGTATCCCATGAGCCTTAACCTTCTTAACCAACCTGCCATGAGGGACTTTGTCAAATGCCTTACTGAAATCCATATAGACGACATCCATGGCCCTTCCTTCGTCAACCGTTTTTGTAGGATGGGAATGGTGGGATATGGTCCCCGGAAGGGTAGGGGGTTTTAGTTAAGTCGGGCAGCATTGTCGGTTTGGAGGGCCAAAGGGCTTGTTCCTATGATGTAATTTTCTTTGTTCTTTGTTCTCGTTGTTCTTTGACCCTCGTAGTCTGGAGCTGTGAATAGAGATGGTCAAAGCTCGGAATTCCATCCTGTCCAGGAATCTCTCCTGTCCTCACTGCCTGGCGTTGGCACATGACTGAAACTCGACCAATCCAAATTCACCTCCCTCCCAAATAGGGTCCTTGGGTGGGACTCTAACCCGGATCTACTGGCTCAGAGTCGGGGGCACTGCCCACTGCACCAGACCTTGTGCCTGGGGACAGTCTGGGTTATTTCGAAAGGCTTCGCTGTGCCAATGTCTCAGTTGGTGATTCTCCAGTTCACCTCCAACTAGGCAGACTGGTCAAAATGCCCATCCCCAGCTGTGACCCCCTGAGCTGTGACTGAACTGCAACCTCGCTCCCGAATCCTAGTGGCATCAAAACATATCCCAAATTCTGTGCCCCCCCCCCCCTCCCTGAAACCACCACTATGCACCCTCTGAACCCCCCACCCCATTCCTCCCACGCATGCCATCCCCAATTCAACTCCAGGATTTTCTCGCTGGGCCCACTGGCTTCCTCTACTGCCAACCCTGTCAGAATTCACACAGAGGGCGGTGAGTGCCTGGAACAAGCTGCCAGAGGCAGTAGTAGAGGCAGGTACAATTTTGTCTTTTAAAAAGCATTTAGGCAGTTACATGGGTACGATGGGTGTAGAGGGATATGGGCCAAATGCGAGCAATTAGGATTAGCTTAGTGGTTTAAAAAAAAGGGGTGGCATGGACAAGTTGGGCCGAAGGGCCTGTTCCCATGCTGTAAACCTCTATAACTCTATGACTCCAAAGATGTATGAGTTAGGTGGATTGGTCATGCTAAGTTGCCCCTTAGTGTCAGGGGGATTAGCTAGGGTAAATGTATGGGGTTATGGGGATAGGGCCTGGTTGGGTCGGTGTGGACTCGATGGGCTGAATGGCCTCCTTCTGTACTGAAGGATTCTATGATTCTATGTCTCTAATAAGGCCTGATCTCAGGGATCTGGTGATTCCCGCACCATTGGCGCTACACTGCTGGGAAAACTGGGGGCTGTGCAGAGCTTCCGCTCCCCTGCCTCTTTGTGCCCCTGGACCGAGTCATTGAAAAATGAAGTTGGAGCCTCCAGCCTGAGGAGGGAGGAGCTGCCACATTCTGCATTGATGTGGAGATGCCGGCGTTGGACTGGGGTAAACACAGGAAGAAGTTTAACAACACCAGGTTAAAGTCCAACAGGTTTATTTGGTAGCAAAAGCCACACAAGCTTTCGGAGCTCCAAGCCCCTTCTTCAGGTGAGTGGGAATTCTGTTCACAAACAGAGCATATAAAGACACAAACTCAATTTACATGAATAATGGTTGGATTGCGAATACTTACAGCTAATCAAGTCTTAAAGGTACAAACAATGTGAGTAGAGAGAGCATCAAGACAGGTTAAAAAGATGTGTATTGTCTCCAGACAAGACAGCCAGTGAAACTCTGCAGGTCCAGGCAGGCTGTGGGGGTTACAGATAGTGTGACATGAACCCAATATCCCGGTTTAGGCCGTCCTCGTGTGTGCGGAACTTGGCTATCAGTTTCTGCTCAGCGACTCTGCGCCGTCGCCGTCACCTGAAGAAGGGGCTTGGAGCTCCGAAAGCTTGTGTGGCTTTTGCTACCAAATAAACCTGTTGGACTTTAACCTGGTGTTGTTAAACTTCTTACATTCTGCATTGCCAGCAGAGGGAGCCTGTGTCAAATGATTCTCTTCTTGATCCAGATCACGTGACTATTCTGAAGTTGATCTAATTGGGACCTGCTCTGATTCTAAGACTCTTGTCTCCCCAGCGGTGAGATTGTGCTCGGAGAAAGGTTCCTTTCTGGAGGTGTTGGAGAAAGTAAAAAAAAAACAGGAGTGTCACTAAGACACTGAATAATCCGAGTGCTGCTCTTAAATCCTCACTGGGATGGTAAAGGACATAAAGACAGGAGCAAGAGGAGACCATGCGGCCCATCGAGCTTGCTGCACAATTCAGTACAATACTGCTCAGTGTATGTCCAATCCACTCTCCCGCCCACTCCCCATATCCATCAATCCCCCAGAGATCAAAGCTCTGCTCCAGCCTTCAACTATTCAACCATGGGGAACCCACAACCCTCTGGGGGAGAGAATCCCAGAGATTCAGAGCTCTTCCTGGTCTGGAGGGTATTAGCTATGAGGAGAGTTTGGATAAACTTGGTTTGTTCTCACTGGAACAATGGAGGTTGAGGGGCGACCTGATAGAGGTTTACAAGATTATGAGTGACATGGACAGAGTGGATAGTCAGATGCTCTTTCCTAGGGCAGAAAAGTCAATTACAAGGGGGAATAGGTTTAAGGTGCGTGGGGAAAAGTTTAGAGGAGATGTGCGAGGCAAGGTTTTTACACAGAGGGTGATGAATGTCTGGAACGCGCTGCCCGGGGAGGTGGTGGGAGCAGGTACGATAGCGGTATTTAAGGGGCAACTAGACGAATACATGAATAGGATGAGAATGGAAGGATACGGACTCCCTAAGTGCATACGGATTTAGTTTAGACAGGCATCATGATCGGTGCAGGCTTGGAGGGCCGAAGGGCCTGTTCCTGTGCTGTACTGTTCTTTGTTTTTTGTTCTTTGAGCAAACTCTTTCAACAACAAGTTATATTTATATAGTGTCTTTAATGTCCACAATGCCTCACAGGAGCAAGATGAACAGGTGTGACAGAGAACCATATTAGGAAATATCCAGCCAGAAGACCAGAGGTTCGGTCACAGAGATTGATTTTAAGAAAGGAGGAAAGTGAGCTAAAGGCAGGAGCGGTTTAACAACAACAAAGAACAAAGAACAAAGAACAATACAGCACAGGAACAGGCCCTTCGGCCCTCCAAGCCCGCGCCGCTCCCCGGTCCAGGATTGAATCCTGAATCCAGGATCCCCGCCCAATTTTCCAGCCTATCTACATACCAATATCCTATCCACCGAGCTGTCCCTCACAGCTACGATGCTTTGTTCATTACAACCTATTAACTTACCCCCACCCCCCCATTCCAGACCATGTGATCTCCAGGGAGAGGCGAAAACCCAGAGTGAAAAACCCCAGGGCCAATATGGGGAAAAAAAATCTGGGAAATTCCTCTCCGACCCCCTGAGGCGATCGAAACGAGTCCAGGAGATCACAATGGCCCCGATCGGAAAATGCTTCCCAACCCTAGTCATTTCCACTTCCACGAACACCATATGAATTCCCTGCCCCCGAGACAGGTTCCCAACTATCCGCAGTCTCACTCTGTACTGGCACCAGCAAGATGATCATAGAATGAAGCCTTGAAACGAGAAACCAGGAACAATTAGCCCGCGCCGCTCCCTGGTCCAAACTAGACCACTCTTTTGTATCCCTCCATTCCCACTCCGTTCATATAGCTGTCTAGATAAGTCTTAAACGTTCCCAGTGTGTCCGCCTCCACCACCTTGCCCGGCAACACATTCCAGGCCCCCACGACCCTCTGTGTGAAATATGTCCTTCTGATATTTGTGTTAAACCTCCCCCCCTTCACCTTGAACCTATGACCCCTCGTGAACGTCACCACCGACACGGGGAAAAGCTTCCCACCGTTCACCCTATCTATGCCTTTCATAATTTTATACACCTCTATTAAGTCTCCCCTCATCCTCCGTCTTTCCAAGGAGAACAACCCCAGTTTCCCCAATCTCTCCTCATAACCAAGCCCCTCCATACCAGGCAACATCCTGGTAAACCTCCTCTGTACTCTCTCCAAAGCCTCCACGTCCTTCTGGTAGTGTGGCGACCAGAACTGGACGCAGTATTCCAAATGCGGCCGAACCAACGTTCTATACATCTGCAACATCAGACCCCAACTTTTATACTCTATGCCCCGTCCTATAAAGGCAAGCATGCCATATGCCTTCTTCACCACCTTCTCCACCTGTGACGTCACCTTCAAAGATCTGTGGACTTGCACACCCAGGTCCCTCTGCGTCTCTACACCCTTTATGGTTCTTCCATTTATCGTGTAGCTCCTCCCTACATTATTCCCACCAAAATGCATCACTTCGCATTTATCAGGATTGAACTCCATCTGCCATTTCCTTGCCCAAATTTCCAGCCTATCTATATCCTTCTGTAGCCTCTGACAATGTTCCTCACTATCTGCAAGTCCTGCCAGTTTTGTGTCGTCCGCAAACTTACTGATCACCCCAGTTACTCCTTCTTCCAGATCATTTATATAAATCACAAACAGCAGAGGTCCCAATACAGAGCCCTGCGGTACACCACTAGACACAGGCCTCCAGCCGGAAAAAGACCCTTCCACTACCACCCTCTGTCTTCTATGACCAAGCCAGTTCTCCACCCATCTAGCCACCTCCCCCTTTATCCCATGGGATCCAACCTTTTTCACTAGCCTACCATGAGGGACTTTGTCAAATGCTTTACTAAAGTCCATATAGACAACATCCACGGCCCTTCCTTCGTCAACCATTTTGGCCACTTCTTCAAAAAACACCACCAGGTTCGTGAGGCATGACCTCCCTCTCACAAAACCATGTTGACTATCGTTAATGAGTTTATTCCTTTCTAAATGCGCATACATCCTATCTTTAAGAATCTTCTCCAACAACTTCCCCACCACGGACGTCAAGCTCACCGGCCTATAATTACCCGGGTTATCCTTCCTACCCTTCTTAAATAACGGGACCACATTGGCTATCCTCCAATCCTCTGGGACCTCACCTGTGTCCAGTGACGAGACAAAGATTTGCGTCAGAGGCCCAACGATTTCACCTCTCGTCTCCCTGAGCAGCCTTGGATAGATTCCATCAGGCCCTGGGGATTTGTCAGTCTTTATATTCTCTAACAAACCTAACACTTCCTCCTTTGTAATGGAGATTTTCTCCAACGGTTCAACACCCCCCTCCGAGACACTCCCAGTCAACACATCCCTCTCCTTAGTGAATACCGACGCAAAGTATTCATTTAGGATCTCCCCTACCTCTTTGGGCTCCAAGCATAAGTCCCCACTTTTGTCCCTGAGAGGTCCGATTTTTTCCCTAACAACCCTTTTGTTCCTAACGTATGAATAAAATGCCTTGGGATTCTCCTTAATCCTGTCTGCCAAGAACATTTCGTGACCCCTTTTTGCTCTTCTAATTCCCCGTTTGAGTATTTTCCTACTTTCATTATACTCCTCCAGAGCTCCCTCCGTTTTTAGCTGCTTGGACCTAACATACGCCTCTCTTTTCCTTTTGACCAGTCCCTCAATTTCCCTGGTTATCCACGGTTCTCTAATCCTACCCTTCCTATCCTTCTTTTTTACAGGCACATGCTTGTCCTGTAGCCCTAACAACCGTTCCTTAAAAGACTGCCACATACCAGATGTGGATTTACCCTCAAACAGCCTTTCCCAATCAAGAGCTGCCAATTTCTGCCTGATCCCAATAAAGTTAGCCTTCCCCCAATCCAACACCTTACCCTTGGGACACCACTCATCCTTTTCCATCATTATCCTAAAGCTAACAGAATTGCGGTTTAGGGGGAGAATTCCAGAGAGTCGGATCCAGGAAGCTAAAGGCACGGCCACCAATGGCGGTGGAGCGATTGGATTTGGAATGCACAAGAGGCCAGAGTTAGAGAAGCAGAGATCGCGGAGATTTGTGAGGCTGGAAGAGTTAAACAGAGATAGGGAGGGGCGAGGGGGCGGAGAGATTTGAAAACAAGGATATGAAGGTGTTATTTGACTGGGAGCCACTGTAGACCAGCGAGGATAGGGGTGATGGGAGAGTGGAACTTACCCTGAGTTAAGACACGGACACCAGAGATTTGGACTACCTCGGGTTTCTAGAGAGAAGGATGTGCGGGAACTAGCCAGAGGAATTTTGGGGTAATTGAGTCTAGAGGTAACAGAGGCATCAGCTGAGATGGGAAAAGTCAAGCGATATTAGAGAGGGTGGAAATAGACGGGGAGACGGTGGTGAATAGACGGGGAGACGGTGTTGCAGTGGTATTGTCAGTAAAGCAATCCAGAGACCCAGGGTGATTCTCCTTGCAGCCGGGTTCACATCCCACCACAACAACTACTGACATTTGAAAAAAGGCAAACAGGAATTTGAACAGAGACTGAGGTTCACTGAAGTTAATGACAGAATTGGAAAGAGCAGACTGGGTGAGAGAAAAGCCGGATATCTGAAGCGACTGTAAGGTTGGTGTCCTCATTCCAGTCTTTGGAGCAATAGTTTTTGGGGACTGAATACCTGATAGATTATATGAAAAACATGAATGCTCATGGCAAAGGAATACTGAAAGGAGAGTTGGAAATCCTGGAGGCAGATCCTTGCTGAAAAGGGAAACATTGTTTGTAAGAAGATCCTACAGTGTGTCTTTTGAGAGTGGAGTTTAGAAACCTTCGTGTGACTATCATCTAGGGGGGGTGGGTATTGGAGGAGGAATTTACAGAAACTCAATTGGATGACATCCATCACTTGACCTCAGAGTGGGGTGTTGTCTGACCACAGTTAGCTTTTTGGGTTACAGGGACTGTATAGTTACTGAGAATATTATAGCCTGAGAATATTATACTTTGTAACCTGTGTTATTCTTAAATTCTGTGTACGTTTGAGAGGATAAATGGGAGTGTGGCATTCCTGTGACCCTATACATCCATATTTTCTAAGAAAAAAAATTACGATCTTTTGAGCCAGGGTTCCATTCTGGGACCTTCATGTCCAGCAGTAACTGGACAAAATTGGCAGGACTTGCAGATAGTGAGGAACATTGTCAGAAGCTACAGAAGGATATAGATAGGCTGGAAATTTGGGCAAAGAAATGGCAGATGGAGTTCAATCCTGATTAATGCGAAGTGATGCATTTTGGTAGAAATAATGTAGGGAGGAGCTATACGATAAATGGCAGAACCATAAAGGGTGTAGATACGCAGAGGTACCTGGGTGTGCAAGTCCACAGATCCTTGAAGGTGACGTCACAGGTGGAGAAGGTGGTAAAGAAGGCATATGGCATGCTTGCCTTTATAGGACGGGGCATAGAGTATAAAAGTTGGGGTCTGATGTTGCAGATGTATAGAACGTTGGTTTGGCCGCATTTGGAATACTGCGTCCAGTTCTGGTCGCCACACTACCAGAAGGACATGGAGGCTTTGGAGAGAGTACAGAGGAGGTTTACCAGGATGTTGCCTGGTATGGAGGGGCCTAGTTATGAGGAGAGATTGGGTAAACTGGGGTTGTTCTCACTGGAAAGACGGAGGATGAGGGGAGACTTAATAGAGGTGTATAAAATTATGAAAGGCATAGATAGGGTGAACGGAGGGAAGCTTTTCCCCAGGTCGGTGGTGACGTTCACGAGGGGTCATAGGTTCAAGGTGAAGGGGGGGAGGTTTAACACAGATATCAGAAGGACATATTTTACACAGAGGGTGGTGGGGGCCTGGAATGCGCTGCCAGGCAAGGTGGTGGAGGCGGACACACTGGGAACGTTTAAGACTTATCTAGATAGCCATATGAACGGAGTGGGAATGGAGGGATACAAAAGAATGGTCTAGTTTGGACCAGGGAGCAGCGCGGGCTTGGAGGGCCGAAGGGCCTGTTCCTGTGCTGTATTGTTCTTTGTTCTTTGTTCTTTAGTAACATCAACTGGGATTGTAAGTTTAGTTTAGTGTTTCTGTATAAGAAAGTTAAAAGTTCAGTTAGTTGATGTTAAACACAGATAGCTGCATGTTTGTGGGTTTTGGGTTTCATTTCAAACTGTGCTTGTGTAATTAAAGAGTTTACCAGGTGAAAGTAAACAAGAGGTTAAAGAAAGACTGGCCATTGCTTAGCAACCAGGAGCCCACTGTGAAAAAAATAAGCCCTTGTAGTTCAGTTTGGAACCAGGAAGCTGGGAAGAAAGCAACTCTCACAGAGTCATCGATTCATAGATCCTTGTACATCTTCAACAAAACATCCCAATTCCTGTATTCAATGTTCTGATCAATGAAACCAAGCATGCTGAATGCCTTCTTCACCACTCTGTCCATCTGTGGCATGCATAGGCAGCTGGGATCAAATGAATCCCTTGAAGAGTATAGGGGGTGTGGGAGTAGAGTTAAGAGAGAAATCAGGAGAGCAAAAAGGGGACACGAGATTGTTTTGGCAGATAAGGCAAAGGAGAATTCAAAGAGCTTCTACAAATACATAAAGAGCAAAAGAGTAACAAGGGAGAGAGTAGGGCCAATTAAGGATCAACAAGGTCATCTATGTGTGGATCCACAAGGGATGGATGAGATCCTAAATTAATATTTCTCATCAGTATTTACTGTTGAGAAGAGCATGGATGTTAGGGAACTTGGGGAAATAAATAGTGATGTCTTGAGGAGTGTCCATATTACAGAGAAGGAGGTGCTGGAATTCTTAAAGCGTATCAAGGTAGATAAATTCCCGGGACCTGATGAACTGTATCCCAGGACGTTGTGGGAGACTAGGGAGGAAATTGCGGGTCCCCAAGCAGAGATATTTGAATCATCGATAGTCACGGGTGAGATGCCTGAAGATTGGAGGGTGGCAAATGTTGTGCCTTTGTTTAAAAAGGGCTGCAGGGAAAGGCCTGGGAACTACAGGCCAGTGAGCCTCACATCTGTGGTGGGTAAGTTGTTGGAAGGTTTTTTGAGAGACAGGATGTACAGGCATTTAGAAACGCAAGGACTGATTAGGGACAGTCAGCATGGCTTTGTGAGTGGAAAATCATGTCTCACAAATTTAATTGAGTTTTTTGAAGGGGTAACCAAGAAGGTAGATGAGAGCAGTGCAGTTGATGTTGTCTACATGGATTTTAGCAAGGCCTTTGACAAGGTACCGCATGGTAAATTGTTGCAGAAGGGTAAATCTCACAGGATCCAGGGTGATGTATCTAAATGGATACAAAATTGGCTTCTTGACAGAAGCCAGAGGGTGGTTGCAGAGGGTTGTTTTTCAAACTGGAGGCCTGTGACCAGCGGTGTGCCTCAGGGATCAGTGCTGGGCCTACTGTTATTTGTCATTTATATTAATGATTTGGTTGAGAATATAGGAGGCATAGTTCGTAAGTTTGCAGATGACACCAAGCTTGGTGGCATAGTGGACAGTGAAGAGAGTTATCTCCAATTGCAACGGGATCTTGATCAATTGGGCCAGTGGGCTGACGAATGGCAGATGGAGTTTAATTTAGACAAATGCGAGGTGATGCATTTTGGGAGATTGAACCAGGGCAGGACTTACTCAGTTAATGGTAGGGCGTTGAGAAGAGTTACAGAACAAAGAGATCTAGGGGTACATGTTCATAGCTCCTTGAAAGTGGAGTCACAGGTGGACAAAGTGATGAAGAAGGCATTTGGCATGCTTGGTTTCATCGGTCAGAACATTGAATACAGGAGTTGGAATGTCTTGTTGAAGTTGGACAAGACATTGGTAAGGCCACACTTGGAATACTGTGTGCAATTCTGGTCACTCTATTATAGAAAGAATATTAGTAAACTAGAAGGTGTGCAGAAGAGATTTACTAGGATGCTACCAGGACTTGATGGATTGAGTTATAAGGAGAGGCTGGATAGACTGGGACTTTTTTCTCTGGAACGTAGAAAGCTGAGGGGTGATCTTATAGAGGTCTATAAAATAATGAGGGGCATATTCAAGGTAGATAGTCGATATCTTTTCCCAAAGGTAGGGGAGTCTAAAACTAGAGGGCATAGGTTTAAGGTGAGAGGGTAGAGATACAAAAGTGTCCAGACGGACAGTTTTTTCACACAGAGGGTGGTGAGTGTCTGGAACAAGCTGCCAGAGGCAGTAGTAGAGGCGGGTACAATTTTGTCTTTTAAAAAGCATTTAGACAGTTACATGGGTAAGATGGGTATAGAGGGATATGGGCCAGATGTGGGCAATTGGCACTAACTTAGTGGTAAAAACTGTGTGGCATGGACAAGTTGGGCCGAAGGGCCTGTTTCCATGCTGTAAACCTCTATGACTCTATGACTACGAGAGAGGCAGAACAGTGGAGTAAAGGGCAGAACGTAGTTAAATAGATGAGGTGGCCAAAAGAATCTGGACATTACTATTAGAGTAGATTAGTCGCTGGAAAGGTGGAGCAGGCTCAATGAACCTGGACTTGCGGATAGCGAAGAGCATTGTCGGGCAATACAGCAGGATATAGATAGGCTGGAAAATTGGGCGGAGAGGTGGCAGATGGAGTTTAATCCGGATAAATGCAAAGTGATGCATTTTGGAAGAAATAATGTAGGAAGGAGTTATACAATAAATGGCAGAACCATCAGGAGTATAGAAACACAGAGGGACCTAGGTGTGCAAGTCCACAAATCCTTGAAGGTGGCAACACAGGTGGAGAAGGTGGTGAAGAAGGCATATGGTATGCTTGCCTTTATAGGACGGGGTATAGAGTATAAAAGCTGGAGTCTGATGATGCAGCTGTATAAAACGCTGGTTAGGCCACATTTGGAGTACTGCATCCAGTTCTGGTCGCCACACTACCAGAAGGACGTGGAGGCGTTAGAGAGAGTGCAGAGAAGGTTTACCAGGATGTTGCCTGGTATGGAGGGTCTTAGCTATGAGGAGAGATTGGGTAAACTGGAGTTGTTCTCCCTGGAAAGACGGAGAATGAAGGGAGATCTAATAGAGGTGTACAAGATTATGAAGGGGATAGATAGGGTGAACGGTGGGAAGCTTTTTCCCAGATCAGAAGTGACGTTCACGAGGGGTCACGGGCTCAAGGTGAGAGGGGCGAAGTATAACTCAGATATTAGAGGGATGTTTTTTACACAGAGGGTGGTGGGGGCCTGGAATGCGCTGCCAAGTAGGGTGGTGGAGGCAGGCACGCTGACATCGTTTAAGACTTACCTGGCTAGTCACATGAGCAGTCTGGAAATGGAGGGATACAAACGATTGGTCTAGTTGGACCAAGGAGCGGCACAGGCTTGGAGGGCCGAAGGGCCTGTTTCCCGTGCTGTACTGTTCTTTGTTCTTTGTTCTTTGAACCATGTGGTCTACTCTTGCTCCGATATGACAGACTTCCTACCCTGGATGGTGTTAGTAAGTCGGATGGGTTTGAACAACAGCCCAAAACTTTCATCATCACTTTCACTGAGACCAGCTTTTTACTCCAGTTTTTTTTTCCTGTTAATAAATTCCAATTCACAAATTGCCAATAACCTTTGGTTGATTAGTCCAGTAACACAGAAACTACACAAGCAAACACTCAATCGTGTTGTGTGCCTTACCCCTTTGCTAAATGAGACTGAACAGAAAGCTGAAAGAGAAAGATTAAGAACGGATCTATTTGTTCTAATCTGGGCTGAGGTTTGTGTGGCTTGCTCACACACACAGAAACATAGAAGCTCTCAGGGGACTGCGTTTCCATTTATAAGATTAATGGGTTCAGCGGCTATTTTTATTTGAACCCATTTTGTGAGTTCTCACTTCCTGGAAAGTGAGGATTGTGATGATTTCCTCGGAATCAGGCGAATGGCACAGGAAGCAGTGAGTCTGAGAGGTATTTGCACAATCCCAAAGACTGGTGGATGACATCGTTGTGTGATTCAGCATTCGCTGTTGCAGCTTGTGAACTCAGCTGGCTGTCCACTTGTGTAACACCCGGGATTTTTCCTGTAGGGACTTCTACTGACTCTAACCCACAGCATCATCTCCAATGTCTCAGGGTCGCACTCTCTCTCTCACTCCCAATCAGTTCTCAAGGCTTTAAGTCCAACTCCAGTGATGTAAGTGCAGTACTGAGGGGATGCTGCATTGTCAGAGATGCTGCCTTTCAGATAAGCTGTTAAACTGAAGCCCCAGCTGCCCTCATAAAAGATCCCATGGCACCAGAAGAGGTTTCCCGGCTGATATTTATATCTCAATCAACATCTCACGACCTGGGTCATTATCATAATGCTGCTTCCAGTGGGATCTTGCTGTGTGATATCACATTTCCTACAACACGAATGGCTGTACATCATTGGCTGTAAAGATTTTTTGAGGACATTCTGAGGTTATAAAAGACACTATGAAATGCAAGTTATTTTGAAAGGACGTGGCTCTGACTTTCCCCAGGGTTTGTGATTCATTGGGAGGGAACAGGTTCAGGAAGTGAGGGAGAAATTTCACACAGGATCAGGACACACTGAGGCTTCCCTCCCAAGTAAGGACTGTGAATTTCTGACAAAGTTTTGGGCAGACGATTGGAGGGTTGTGGAGGCCGCAGGGCCCTGTTACATTCCACTTCCCATGTTACTCCATCACTCAAAGTCTTGTCTGGGCCATCTGGTAAATCTCACTCCTCACCCAGTGCTGATGGAGCCTGTGACCAGGCCGGGGAAGAGGTTTCCACACAGCAATAGAAAATGTGAGTCACTGGTTTCTGTTCCCCGAAATGTCACACATATACTTACGGAAATTGTGTTTCACAATCTCTGCCCCTCTGGGGGGGGGGGGGAGGGTGGGGAGGAGGGGAGGGGGGACCCTCGGCCCCTGAAATGAAACATCGAGGGGGATCTTGTCATTGAGGAACATTGTACCCCATCTGCCCCATCAGTTTGTCTTTCATCTGATCCTGCCAGCTCCAATAACGCTACCTCACTGGGAGAGCGAGCTTGCAAAGGGGAATTCAGTGAGCAACAGGGCAGACAGTCTACCTCCCTAAACCAATCAGATTTCCAATATTGAAACATAGGAAATGTGTGTCCTAGAAGGAGACATTCAGCTCTTCATATCTCAGCCAAGCGGCTTCTAGTCTAACCCCACCCAGCTTCTAGTTTCCCAGCTTCTAGTCTAATCCCATGGGCAGCACGGTGACGCAGTGGTTAGCACTGTTGCCTCACAGAGCCAGGGACCTGGATTCGATTCCGGGCTTGGGTGGAGTTTGCACGTTCTCCCCGTGTCTGCGTGAGTTTCCTCCAGGTGCTTTGGTTTCCTCCCACAGTCCAAAAGACGTGCTGGTTAGGGTGCATTGGCCGTGCTAAATTCTCCCTCAGTGTACCCGAACAGGCACCGGAGTGTGGCGACTAGGGGTTTTCACAGTAACTTCATTGCAGTGTTAACGTAAGCCTACTTGTGACACTAATAAATAAACTTAAACTTAAACCCTGTAGCTATTGGTCCAGAGCCCTGGAGGTTAAAGCTATTCAAGTACATATCCAGCCAATGTTTTCAATGCATTGAGAGATTTCTATTCAGAGTTCCAGATCCCCAACACTGTGTAAAACATCTCCACAACTCCTCTTTAATCCTTCCATAAAGAACAAAGAACAAAGAACAATACAGCACAGGAACAGGCCCTTCGGCCCTCCAAGCCCGCGCCGCTCCCCGGTCCAGGATTGAATCCTGAATCCAGGATCCCCGCCCAATTTTCCAGCCTATCTACATCCTAATATCCTATCCACCGAGCTGTCCCTCACAGCTACAATGCTTTGTTCATCACAACCTATTAACTCACCCCCACCCCCCCCATTCCAGACCATGTGATCTCCAGGGAGAGGCGAAAACCCAGAGTGAAAACTCCAGGGCCAATATGGGGGAAAAAAATCTGGGAAATTCCTCTCCGACCCCCTGAGGCGATCGAAAAGGGTCCAGCAGATCACACTGGCCATGAACAGAAAATGCTTCCCAACCCTATTCATTTCCACTTCTGCTTTACGAACACCATCTGAATTCCCTGCCCCCGAGACAGGTTCCCATCTGGAATTAAGAATCTACTGATGACCATGAAACCATTGTCGATTGTCAGAAAAACCCATCTGGTTCACTAATGTCCTTTAGGGAAGGAAATCTGCCGTCCTTACCCGGTCTGGCCTACATGTGACTCCAGAGCCACAGCAATGTGGTTGACTCTCAACTGCCCTCTGAAATGGAGGACAATTAGGGGCGAGCAACAGATCTTGGCCCAGCCAATGACAGCCGCATCCCGTCAATGAATAATTTTTAAAAATCACTTCAAACCCCGGTCCGCTTGATTACTGACCTTGCTGCGAAGGGAAACAGCTCCTTCCTATCCGTTCAATCCAGGCCTTTCGAAATTTATACACCTCGTGTCAACCTCACCTCAGCTTCCTCTGTGCCAAAGAGAACAGTCCCACGCTGTCCAATCTCTCCTCATAACTAACGAAATTAAAATGATGGAGAAGGAAATTGGCTGAGCTGGAATCAATTTAGGGACAGAAAGAGAAATAAAGTGAAGGAAAGAAACAGGAGATTGAAAAGAGAAAGAAAGTGAAAGGGAAAAGTAAGGGGAAAAAAGTAAATTTAAAATTTGACATTTTAAAAACCTCCAACAACAATTGACTACATGCAGGAAAGAGATGAAATTGTTCTTGTTCTGGGTCAGAGGAGCTGATTGGTGCTGCATTAACAATTCTCATATTGTTAAGTGGGTGCTTACGATGTTGGTTACCATCCCCAACACTTTGCAGTGAATTTAATGGGTGATTAATATGCAAATCCAGGAAGTTCCTAAAAATAACGAGCAGGTTGATGCTCAGATGTCGAGTGTGTGGAACAAGTGATTGAGGTTTGTAAATTCATCAGCAAATTCTGGCAATTCAAAGCTTGCAGCCTAATTTTTTTTTAATTAATTCATGGGACATGAGTGTCGCTGGATGGCCAGCATTTATTGCCATCCCTGCTTTCCCGAGGGCAGTTGAGAGTGGCTCTGGAATCTCATGTAGGCCTGACCAGGTAAGGACGGCAGATTTCTTTCCCGAAAGGACATTAGTGAACCAGATGGGTTTTTTCAACAATCGACAATGGTTTCATGGTCATCAGTAGATTCTTAATTCCAGATACTTTTTACTGAATTCAAATTCCACCATCTGTCACGGCGGGATTCGAACCCGGATCCCCGGAACAATGAATGGTTTGCATCATTAGTTCACCATTAACCTTCAATAAAATTCAATCCAATGTCATCACTTCACTTTCCTTAAAATTCTCACAATCAGCCATTTTCTTCTGCCCTGACTTGTTATATAAGCAGTCTGCTAATAATAACCAGCAACCCTCTAACCATAACCAACAACTAACTAACCATAACCAGCAACTAACTAACCATAAACAGCAACTAACTAACCATAAACAGCAACCCACTAGCCATAACCTGCAATTAGAATATAGAACATAGAAAAACTACAGCACAAACAGGCCCTTCGGCCCACAAGTTGCGCCGGTCATGTCCCTACCTACCTAGGCTTATATATAGGCTTACCTATAACCCTCAATCCTATTACGTCCCATGTACTCATCCAGAAGTCTCTTAAAAGACCCTATCGAATCCGCCTCCACCACCACTGACGGCAGCCGATTCCACTCACCCACCACCCTCTGAGTGAAAAACTTACCCCTGACATCTCCTCTGTACC
This sequence comes from Mustelus asterias, assembly GCF_964213995.1. NCBI lineage: Eukaryota > Metazoa > Chordata > Chondrichthyes > Carcharhiniformes > Triakidae > Mustelus > Mustelus asterias. The sequence continues at coordinate 17,252 of NW_027591249.1, forward strand.
TACTCCCCAGCACCTTAAACCTGTGTCCTCTCGTAGCAGCCATTTCAGCCCTGGGAAAAAGCCTCTGAGAGTCCACCCGATCTATACTTCTCAACATCTTGTACACCTCTATCAGGTCACCTCTCATCCTTCGTCTCTCCAAGGAGAAAAGACCGAGCTCCCTCAACCTATCCTCATAAGGCATGCCACCCAATCCAGGCAACATCCTTGTAAATCTTCTCTGCACCCTTTCAATCATTTCTACATCCTTCCTGTAATGAGGCGACCAGAACTGAGCACAGTACTCTAAGTGGGGTCTGACGAGGGTCTTATAAAGCTGCATCATTATCTCCCAACTCCTAAACTCAATCCCTCGATTGATAAAGGCCAGCACACCATACGCCTTCTTAACCACCTCCTTTACCTGCGAGGCCGATTTAAGAGTCCTATGGACCCGGACCCCAAGGTCCTTCTGATCCTCTACACTGCTAAGAGTCTTACCCTTGATATTATACTCCTTCATCCCATTTGACCTGCCAAAATGTACCACTACACATTTATCCAGGTTGAAGTCCATCTGCTACTTCTCTGCCCAGTCTTGCATCCTATCTATGTCACACTGCAGCTTCTGACACCCCTCCAAACTATCCACAACACCACCAACCTTCGTGTCATCGGCAAACTTACCAACCCATCCCTCCACTTCCTCATCCAGGTCATTTATGAAAATGACAAACAGCAAGGGTCCCAGAACAGATCTCTGGGGCACTCCACTGGTGACCGACCTCCATTTAGAAAAAGGCCCATCTACAACCACTCTCTGACTTCTGCAGGCAAGCCAGTTCTGGATCCACAAGGCAACAGCCCCTTGGATCCCATGCCCTCTCACTTTCTCGAGAAGTCTTGCATGGGGGACCTTATCGAACGCCTTGCTGAAGTCCATGTAAACCACATCTACCGCTTTTCCTTCGTCAATGTGTTTAGTCACATTTTCAAAGAACTCCACCAGGCTCGTAAGGCACGATTTGCCTTTGACAAAGCCGTGCTGACTACTTTTGAGCATACTAAACTTCTCTAAATGTTCATAAATCCTGTCCCTCAGGATCTTCTCCATCAACTTACCAACCACTGAGGTTAGACTCACCGGTTGGTAATTTCCTGGGCTATCCCTATTCCCTTTCTTGAATATAGGAACCACATCTGCAATCTTCCAATCCTCCGGAACCTTTCCTGTCTCCATCGACGACGCAAAGATCATCGCCAGAGGCTCTGCAATCTCTTCCCTCGCCTCCCACAGTAACCTGGGGTACATCCCATCCGGTCCCGGCGACTTATCTATCTTGATGCTATTTCCAACACATCCTCTTTCTTAATGTCGACAAACTCAATCTTCTCAGTCCGCCTCAATTCTGTAGTACAACCACCCAGGTGTTTTTCCACCGTGAATACCGAGGTAAAATATTCATTAAGCACCTCTGCTATTTCTTCCGGTTCCGTACAGACTTTCTCACCTTCACATTTTATAGGTCCTATTCCTTCACATCTCATCCTTTTACTCTTCACATATTTATAGAATGCCTTAGGGTTCTCCTTAATCTTACCTGCCAAGGCCTTCTCGTGACCCCCTTCTGGCTCTCCTAATTTCCTTCTTAAGACCCTTCCTACAAGCCGTATACTCATCTAGATCCCCATCATCGCCTAGCTCTCTGAACCTATTGTACGCTTTCCTTTTCCTTTTGACTAGGTTCAGCACAGCTTTCGTGCACCACGGTTCCCGTAACCTACCAAAACCTCCCTGTCTCATCGGAACGTTGTCATGTAGAACTCCAGACAAACATTCCTTGAGAATCTGCCACCTTACTTCGGTACTTTTCCTCGAGAATGCCTCCTTCCAATTTATGTCTCTAATCTCCTTCCTGATGGCTTCATATTTCCCCTTACTCCAGATAAACACTTTCCTAGCTTGCCTGATCCTACCTCTTTCCAATGTTAGCGTAAAGGAGATAGAGTAATAACTAACTAACTGTGTAATAATTAACTAAGTAATAATTAACTGAGTAATAATTAACTAACCATAACCAGCAACCTACTGGCCATAGCCAGCAACCTATTGACTAAATCAGTTACATAACCAGTAACCCACTGACCATAACCAGAAACTCACTAACCAAACCTATTACATAACCAGCAAACTACTGACCAAACCGGTTACCTAACCAGCAATGCACTGACCATAACCAGCAAACTTCTGACCAAACCGGTTACCTAACCAGCAATGCACTGACCATAACCAGCAAATTACTGACCAAACCGATTACCTAACCAGCAACCCATTGGATTGAATACCTGGGCAGTGATTGGATTTCCAAGCAGCCAGACTCAGTTTGATATCATTAGAAGGGTTTTGTATCAATCACTTTGGGACCTCGAGGCAGGAATCACTGTTCAAAATTAACCCTTTGAATATTTCATTCTGAGAATGTGGACATTGCTGGAAAGATCAGCATTCATTGCCCATCCATAGTTGCCCTGGGACAGCAGTGGTGATCCGTCACTTCCTTAAACCATTGGAGACTTCAGAAAACAAAGTTAAATTCCATGAGTTAATGATGTTTGTGTGAGATGGGAAGTCACATATTACCCCAGACTGGATCAGGACAGCTGGTTCCAGTCCCTAAAGGACATTGACGTTTTGGGCAATCCAAGACTCTCATGCTTACTAAGACCAGTTTTAACAGATTGTCCACACATAATAGGAGCTGGTGTGGACCATTCGGCCCCTCGATCCTGCTCCATTACTGATCTTCTACACCTTTCACATTATTACCATATCACACAAGATACAATTTCTTCTCATGTAATTCACACGGGATACCACTTTTGCCATGTGCTCCTCATGTAGTGTCATTCCTGACATGCATTTTTCATGTGATACCACCTTTGATATGCAGTTTAAGTGTTTTTTTCAAGTTTTTATTTATTAGTGTCACAAGTATTACATTAACACTGCAATGAAGTTAATATGAAAATCCCCCGATCGCCACACTCTGGCACCTGTTCAGGTACACAGAGAGAATTTAGCATGGCCAATGCACCCTAACCAGCACGTCTTTTGGACTGTGGGAGGAAACCGGAGCACCCGGAGGAAACCCATGCAGACACGGGGAGAACATGCAGACTCCGCACAGACAGTGACCCAAGCTGGGAATTGAACCTGGGTCCCTGGCGCTGTGAAGCAGCAGTGCTAATCACTGTGCCACTGTGCCGCCAAGTGTGATGCCAATTTCAAGTCTTCATTTATTCTGTGACATTTGAATGAGGTGACAGGACAGAAATCCAAAGAGTCTTTATTGGTTCAAGTCGGGTGAATGAATTTCAGTAACTGACTCGCTCTTTTCTCCGTTTGCCTCTCTATCGCTTTGGCTTATTCACTCTCTCAGGGCGGCAGGTCCAAGGCTGCACCATGGGAATATCCATAAGCTCCAACAGCTGTGCTTTTATACAGGATCTGAAACATTCACGGCTCCAGTTTACCGAGAAAATTAGAAATTGTACTCACAACAAAACTCCAGGCCTTAAGGAACAGAAACTAACTTTACAAGCCCAGTCCAATTCGATGCAAATAAAGAACGCATTAAATAAAACTTATCCTCCAGAGGAATGAATAAATAAAAGATAAATTTAATCTCGGTTGGGTTTAAATTAATTAGTAATTTATATCTGGATATTGCTTTTGCTGCTATGTTATAGATTGAAGTAGATTCAGTTATTTGATTCCTCTGTGTTTCAGCCAGGACAATATTCTCACTCCCTCCCGGTGCACCAACGGGTTAACGGCCAATAGAGTCCGCTTTGAAGAATAAAGTAGGAAGTGTGGCAGCCAATCTGTGCACAGAAAGATCCACAGGTAACAATGTGATAGGTTGTCAGGGGTTGTAAAGTGGGGTGATGACACTATGGAGAGCTCCAATAGAAAGCAAAATCCTGCCGCTATTGGAAATCTGAAATATAAACAGGAAATACTGGGAAAACTCAGCAGGGACGGGAACATCTGGAGAGAGACAAACAGAGTTAACCTAGGATTTTACAGTCTCGCTCGTCCCAAATCCGTAAAATCCCACCCGAGGTCAACGGACCTTCCCATGGTCCGCCCCTCGCCCGCTCCGATCCCCGTGGCGGGCGGGACGGTACAATTCTGGCCAACATTTCAGATTGAATGACCTTTCACCTTCATTAAACTCAAACTGAAATATTAACTCAGTTTCTCCCTCCAGATGCTGCTGGGCTGGCTGCGTTTCTCCAACACCTTCTGTTACTATTACAGGTGTGAGGGTTCCACTACTCTCCTTCTGATAGGACAGGCCAGGGTAAGCTCAAAGGACAGACAGAGCCCCATCCGAAAGACAACACCTCAGACAATGCAGCACCCCCCTCACACTGCAGGATCAGCCTGGATCGGTGTTCCGGTCTCTTGAGTGAAGACCTGGAGCTCAGCTGGAATAACCAAACTTATAAAACAAATATCATAAGAACATAAGAACTAGGAGCAGGAGAAGGCCATCTGGCCCCTCGAGCCTGCTCCCCCATTCAATAAGATCATGGCTGATCTTTTCGTGGACTCAGCTCCACTTACCCGCCCACTCACCATAACCCTTAATTCCTTTAATGTTCAAAAATTTATCTATCCTTGCCTTAAAAACATTCAATGAGGTAGCCTCAACTGCTTCACTGGGCAGGGATTTCCACAGATTCACAACCCTTTGGGTGAAGAAATTCCTCCTCAACTCAGTCCTAAATCTGCTTCCCCTTATTTTGAGGCCATGCCCCCTAGTTCTAGTTTCACCTACCACTGGAAACAACTTCCCTGCTTCTATCTTAATTTTCCCTTCATAATCTTATATGTTTCTATAAGATCTAACCTAATTCTTCTGAATTCCAATGAGTGTAGTCCCAGTCTATTCAGTCTCTCCTCATAATCCAACCCTCTCAACTCCGGAATCAATCTAGTGAATCTCCTCTGCATCCCCTCCAATGCCAGGATATCCTTTCTCAAGTAAGGAGACCAAACTGTACACAGTACTCCAGGTGTGGCCTCACCAGCACCTTATACAGCTGCAACATAACCTCCCTGTTTTTAAACTCCATCCCTCTAGCAATGAAGGACAAAATTCCATTTGCCTTCTTAATTACCTGCTGCACCTGCAAACCAACGTTTTGTGATTCTTGGACAAGGACACCCAGGTCCCTCTGCACAGCAGCATGCTGCAATCTTTACCATTTAAATAATAGTCCATTGTGCTGTTATTCCTACCAAAATGGATGACCTCACATTTACCAACATTTACCCTGGGATGCATTCCATCAGGGCCAGGAGACTTGTCTACCTTTAGCCCCATTAGCTTGCCCAACACTACCTCTTTCATGATAATGATAGTTTCTAGTCCTCACCTGCCATAGCCTTCCTGTCATCAATTTTTGGCCTGTTATTTGTGTCTTCCACTGTGAAGACCGACACAAAATACCATCTTCCAGACCTTTGCCCACTCACTTAGACTATCTGTTTTTATATTCTGGCCTAGTTTACTCTCATAATCCATCTTACTTTTCTTTATATGGACTTTTAAGACAGTAAAACAAACATTTCAGTTGAGGTTAGTGTCTTTGGCCCAACATTGGCCAAATCGATGGAAAGTTTTTCTCCATAGTTCAAAGTATTCTTTGTTATTGATGACCAGAACGAAGGGGATCAGAGCCGCATTGCTGGTCCCTAAACAGGACAGGATGATGTGAGTCCTGGACCCAATATTCGTCACAAAGAAGGAGACCTGGATGAAGACCATGTAGGGAACCCAGCAAAGCAGGAAGATGAAGAAGAATCCAATGACACTCTTGGCGTATTTAAAATCCAATTGTCGCTCCAATGAGGTTGAATCGCTCTGGACTGCCCTGTGAAGCTTCTTAATTGCTTTCATTTGTCTCCGTGCTACATGGAGGACTCGGCCACTCATGGCAGTGATGGCGAGGATGGAAGGGATGAGCAGACCATAGATCTCCAGGTAGATGTAAGCTGAAGGGAATACAGATTTGAAACAGCAAGGTGTATGCCCCAGGCTCCAGTTCTTCCAACCAATCAGAGGCAGTGAGGCGAAAAGCAAGGGCAGCACCCAGGCAGTCAGGATAACGATGGGGACATACTTGTGAATCCAGGCCGCCCCATAATGAAGGGGATGAATGATGCAAACATACCTGTCGTAGTGAACCATCAGCAAGTTGGAGAGGAAAGACAGGAAGATGAAGTTTGGGAAGAGATGGAAGAAGAAACAAACTTGGAAGGCAAAGCCTCTGTTGAAGCTCATCTTGGGGAAGGAGGGCAGGATGAGGCCAGTGCACAGGTCGGCCAGCAACAAGCTCAGCAGGTAATAGTTGGTGGGGTTGTGAAGCCTCCTGTTGCCGATGATCCCCGTGATAATCACCAGGTTTCCCACTATGATGATGCTGGAGAGCGGGGCACAGAGCCAATTGATCAGCACCTCCTGCGAGTCAAAATATGCATCGGAACTGGAGCGGTTGAAGCAATCATTCCAGCTCTCGTTCATAACTCACACCCTGGTGTCCAAAGCCCAGATTCAGAGCAATAACAACAGCAGATTAGTGACTGTTCCAAAGGTATAGGAGCAGTCTAATCATTTATCAACGGAAAATGGGGCAGAATTAATTTCTTCTAAGAATAGGACTCACCATTAATCAGCTGAGTGTACTGATAGTTTTTCTCAGGAATAATTTCTTCCGAGGATCAGTTGTTTCAAAGCTCCAATCCCTTAGAGGTCAGTCTTTGTATTAGGGGTTAGTTCACACCTGCAGTCCTCTCTCCAACACTTCCCGGAATTCGCAGAGAAACCTCTAGTTAAGCCTCTCCACTGAATTGAAAAGTATTTCTTGGTTTAATCTCTTGATGTTTCCTGTAACGAGAATTTGTTTCCTCCAGAAAGGGAGTTTGGTTTACGGAGAAGTCGTTGAACTTTTATGATTCTTTGTTGCGGGAAGTTACAGTGAAATCCATTAAACTTTAAAGAACAGGAATAGGAAACGACTTCAGTCACAGACTGAGTTCAGGATTAGAATATCTTCCCCCTCTCACAGCCCAGGAGACTGGCTGCAAATAAACTGTCCTGAAACTGCAACTAAAACCACCAACTAAAAGAACGGTGATTGGCCGCTTGAACAGAACGAGCCACACTCAGAAACAGGCAGAGACGAGTTATTTGATCAGACAATGAAATGTGCATTGCTGATGTGAAGAAACAGTTAACCAATCAGCGAACCACTCTGCCTCAAAGTCTCTGTGGATCTACCCTCCTCCAACACTCACGGCCCAGTGATCTCAACAAAAATCTTTGGGGTTTTTTAACTATTGTGAAACGTTACAATGTAAAAACTCTCATTTTCAACGCAAAACAAAAAAAAAAGGGATGCAGAACATTCATTTATTTAATGTCTGCTGAGTTTTAGAATCATAGAACCCTCCAGTGCAGAAAGAGGCCATTCGACCCATCAAGTCTGCACCAACCACAATCCCACCCAGGCCCTATCCCCATAGCATTATGTATTTACCCTGCTAGTTCCCCTGACACTAAGGGGCAATTTATCATGGCCAATCCACTCAACCTGCACATCTTTAGACTGTGGGAGGAAACCGAAGCACCCGGAGGAAACCCATGCAGACACGGGGAGCATGTGCAAACTACACACAGACAGTGACCTGAAGCCAGAATTGAACCCTGGCGCTGTGAGGTAGCAATGCTAACCACTGTGCCACCCATTTAAGTTGCAATTCAAACCACTTTCTGAATCTATAACTCACTCTGTGTATATTAAATACCTGGGAACACCACCCCCTGCAAGTTCCCCTCTTAGTCACCCACCATTCTGACTTGGAAATATATCACTGTTCCTTCACTGGCTCTGGGTCAAAATCCTGGAACTCCTTCCCTAACAGCACTGTGGGTTTGCCTACATCACATAGCTGCAATGGTTCAAGAAGGCAGCTCACCATCATCTTCTCAAGGGCAATTAGGGATGGAAAATGAATGCAGGTCTAGCCAGTGACACCCATGTCCTATGAAAGAATTTTAAAAATCTGTCATTCTATATTTAAGCCCCTGAAACCCTTGATTATTTATTCACTAGTGGGCAGATTCAGCGAAGGTCACATTTCTCTTTATTCGTTCATGGGATGTGGGCGTCGCCAGCATTTATTGCCCATCCCTGAGGGCAGGAGAGATCAACCACATTGCTGTGGGTCTGAAATCACATGTAGGCCAGACCGGGTAAGGACAGCAGATTTCCTTCCCAAAAGGGACATCAGTGAACCAGATGGATTTTTACTACAATCAACAATGGTTTCATGGTCATAGTTAGACTTTTAATTCCAGATTTTTATTGAATTCAAATTTCACCATTTACTGCAGACAGTATGTGAGATGTGGTCTGTTCTAGAGAGTCTCAATCTGTTTAATATTTCCTAACATGTCAGTTATATTGTAAACTATTGAAACACGCGAGTGAGCTCCAGGCTGGAACCTAATCAAAGACGTTGTCTGGTTTATATAGAATACCCCAGAGTGAGGTTCATGTCTGGATGCAGTCCCTGTCCAAATGCAGCAAGACCTGGACAATATTCAGGCTTTGGCTGATTATTGGCAATTAACATTCATGCCACACAAGTGTCAGGCAATGATTATCTCCAACGAGAGAGGATCTAACCATTCAATTTGGGGGAGGTGATGGCGTAGTGGTATTCTTGCTGGGCTAATAATCCAGAGACCTAGGTAATGCTCTGGGGACCCAGGTTTGAATCCCACCACCACCTCTGCTTCCCCTGAGGGAAGCGGAGGCTGTGGTGGGTCTCCCTATTTAAGGAAGGATGTAAATGTTTTGGAGGCGGTTCAGAGAGATTTACTAGATTGATAACTGGACTGAGTAGGTTGTCTTATGAGGAGAGATTGGATAGACTGGCTTGTTTCCTCTGGAGTTTAGAACAGTGAGGGGTGGCTTGTTTGGAGTAAGATCCTGAATGGTATTGACATGGTGGATGTGGAAAGGATGTTTCCACCCGTGGGTGAGTCCAGAACTAGGGGCACTGTTTAAAAATTAGGGATGGTCCTTATCGGACAGAGATGAGGATAATTTATTTCTCTCAGAGGGTTTGGAGCTCTCTGCCTCAGAAAATGGTGGTGGCGGGGTCACAATAATTTTAAGGCAGAGATAGATAGATTCTTGTTAGTCAAGGAAATCAAAAGTTATCAGAGGTAGAATAGGAATATGGAACTCAAAACAAACAGATTGGCCACGATCTTATTGAATGGTGGAGCAGACTCGAGGGACCGATTGGCCTGCTTCTACTCATATCTTTGTATGTTTGTAGTTGTCTTTAAGATTATGTCTGGGTTTGGGAGGGTGAATGGAGGTAAGACCACTTGTGGGGCCAGCCAGAGCATGTGACCAAAGAGATCATCACTAATAAATCCAACAGAGAATTCTGGAGAAATGTCTTTACTCAGAGAATGGTGGGAATGTGGAACTCGGGGAGTTGTTGTGGAAAATGGTATTGATACATTTACAGGGAAGCTGGATAAACACATCAGGGAGAAAGGAATAAAATGGATGCTGATTGGACGAGAGCAGGTTCATATGGAACATGAAATTTGACACAGACCAGGATAGGGCGGAATTCTCTGATGTATCTTTTAAGAAATTCTTTATTTATCTGTTGATTAGCACAATTAATTCCTCCATTAATTAATATCTGCCATAAACTGTTCCAAATGTGTTAGGAAAACAACAATAGTTTTAAGAGATTTATGTTTGGATTGGTAAACATTAGAAATAAGGTATAGTTTTAACTGGGTTTAATTTAATGTTTCTGTGGAATAAAGGGTAAAACCTCGAGTTAGATTCATGATGGACAAAGGTGTTTGTATGTGTGGGGACTGGTTCAGTTCCTGTGTTTCTATTGTGCTTAGAGAGGGCCACAGCATATAGGATAAGTACATCAGTATGCGGATACTTGACCGTTGTACAAACTGTTCACACTTGCTTTATCTATCAATTCCCAGTCTCTATTAAAGTGGCATCAAACTTTTGCGTGCGGATGTTGTATTGCAACTGAAGGCCCTTTTAAGGTAGAAAGGTTTTTTGTTCTTACTTTAGCTGAATTTGTTGGCAGTTGAAGAAAGCGACCAGAGAGTGAACGCCCCTCAACTCTGCCAGAAGGAGGGCCAGACAATATGGGAGCTGCAATGAGGCAGACACCCAAAGAATTAGCTACTGTCCAGATAACCAGGGAATTGGGACAGAAAGAATTTCTTAAGACAACTGAAGTTAAGAGAACAGAGACCAAGATATTGTGCAGAAGAATTCAAGGATGTGAAAACAAAGTGTTCTGAGTTAAAGAAACAATTGCAGTAACCAGGCTTAAAGGAAGAAAGCAGACTTCAGAGGTAACTCAAATGTTTGATGCCACTTTAATAGAGACTGGGAATCGATAGTTAAAGCAATCGTGAACTGTTTGTACAACAGTCAAGACAAAGAAATCCTGAAGGAGATGGTGGATACTGGATTCACTGCTAAAAGTCCAGCAGAAGCTTTGTTTAAAACCTTTGGAAAACCTGGACTGGATTTCGGAATGCAAACCACTAAGGGAAAGCATTGTTGTGAAAGAAGATTTTAAAGCACCTGATAGAAGTCTACAAGATTATGAGAGGCACGGACAGAGTGGAGAGTCAGAAGTTTTTTCCCAGGGTGGAAGAGTCAATTACTAGGGGGCATAGGTTTAAGGTGCGAGGGGCAAGGTTTAAAAGAGATGTACGAGGCATATTTTTTACACAGAGGATGGTGGGTGCCCGGAACTTGTTGCCGGGGGAGGTAGTGGAAGCAGATACGATAGTGACTTTTAAAGGGCGTCTTGACAAATACATGAATAGGATGGGAATAGAGGGATATGGTCCCTGGAAGGGTAGGAGCTTTAGATCAGTCGGGCAGCATGGTCGGTGCAGGCTTGGAGGGCCGAAGGGCCTGTTCCTGTGCTGTAATTTTTTTTGTTCTTTGTTTTGTTTTTGGAATGAAGTTTGGAAACTGTCATATGACAATCATCTGAGGGATTCAGAGGAGAAATCAACAGACATTAACTTGGGTTCAAGTGCAGAGTGTGTGGATTTGACCACAGCTAATCTGTTTGCTTAAAGAGACTTTGTGACAATAAGACCATTATAGTTTAAATTGGACTTTGTAATCCAATGTTAATCCTAAAATCTATGTATAATTGTTAAGCTAAAGGGGGAGTAAAGGAGTATTATATCACAAGACAATTTCTTCATGTTTAATAAATGTTTTTCCTTGTTGTTAAAATTCACTAAGAGTGCTGCTCACTCCAGTGTCGCACTGTGGGAGTGCTGCTCACTCCAGTGTCACACTGAGGGAGTGCTGCTCACTCCAGTGCAGCACTGAGGGAGTGCTGCTCACTCCAGTGTCACAGTGAGGGAGTGCTGCTCACTCCAGTGTCACACTGAGGGATTGCTGCTCACTCCAGTGCAGCACTGGGGGAGTGCTGCTCACTCCAGTGTCACACTGAGGGAGTGCTGCTCACTCCAGTGTCACACTGAGGGAGTGCTGCTCACTCCAGTGTCACACTGAGGGAGTGCTGCTCACTCCAGTGTCACACTGAGGGAGTGCTGCTCACTCCAGTGTCACACTGAGGGATTGCTGCTCACTCCAGTGCAGCACTGGGGGAGTGTTGCTCACTCCAGTGCAGCACTGAGGGAGTGCTGCTCACTCCAGTGTCGCATTGAGGGAGTGCTGCTCACTCCAGTGTCACAGTGAGGGAGTGCTGCTCACTCCAGTGTCACACTGAGGGAGTGCTGCTCACTCCAGTGCAGCACTGAGGGAGTGCTGCTCACTCCAGTGCAGCACTGAGGGAGTGCTGCTCACTCCAGTGCAGCACTGAGGGAGTGCTGCTCACTCCAGTGCAGCACTGAGGGAGTGCTGCTCACTCCAGTGTCACAGTGAGGGAGTGCTGCTCACTCCAGTGTCACACTGAGGGGGTGCTGCTCACTCCAGTGCAGCACTGAGGGAGTGCTGCTCACTCCAGTGTCACACTGAGGGAGTGCTGCTCACTCCAGTGCAGCACTGAGGGAGTGCTGCTCACTCCAGTGTCACAGTGAGGGAGTGCTGCTCACTCCAGTGCAGCACTGAGGGAGTGCTGCTCACTCCAGTGCAGCACTGAGGGAGTGCTGCTCACTCCAGTGCAGCACTGAGGGAGTGCTGCTCACTCCAGTGCAGCACTGAGGGAGTGCTGCTCACTCCAGTGTCACAGTGAGGGAGTGCTGCTCACTCCAGTGTCACACTGAGGGGGTGCTGCTCACTCCAGTGCAGCACTGAGGGAGTGCTGCTCACTCCAGTGTAGCACTGGGGGTGTGTTGCTCACTCCAGTGTCGCACTGAGGGAGTGCTGCTCACTCCAGTGCAGCACTGGGGGAGTGTTGCTCACTCCAGTGTCGCACTGAGGGAGTGCTGCTCACTCCAGTGCAGCACTGAGGGAGTGCTGCTCACTCCAGTGTCACAGTGAGGGAGTGCTGCTCACTCCAGTGTCACACTGAGGGGGTGCTGCTCACTCCAGTGCAGCACTGAGGGAGTGCTGCTCACTCCAGTGTCACACTGAGGGAGTGCTGCTCACTCCAGTGTCACAGTGAGGGAGTGCTGCTCACTCCAGTGTCACAGTGAGGGAGTGCTGCTCACTCCAGTGCAGCACTGAGGGAGTGCTGCTCACTCCAGTGCAGCACTGAGGGAGTGCTGCTCACTCCAGTGTAGTTCTGAGGGAGTGCTTCTCACTCCAGTGTCACACTGAGGGAGTGCTGCTCACTCCAGTGCAGCACTGTGGGAGTGCTGCTCACTCCAGTGTCGCATTGAGGGAGTGCTGCTCATTCCAGTGCAGCACTGAGGGAGTGCTGCTCACTCCAGTGCAGCACTGAGGGAGTGCTGCTCACTCCAGTGCAGCATGGAGGGAGTGCTGCTCACTCCAGTGTCGCATTGGGGGAGTGCTGCTCACTCCAGTGCAGCACTGAGGGAGTGCTGCTCACTCCAGTGTCACACTGAGGGAGTGCTGCTCACTCCAGTGTAGCACTGAGGGAGTGCTGCTCACTCCAGTGTAGTTCTGAGGGAGTGCTGCTCACTCCAGTGTCGCACTGAGGGAGTGCTGCTCACTCCAGTGTCACAGTGAGGGAGTGCTGCTCACTCCAGTGTCACACTGAGGGAGTGCTGCTCACTCCAGTGTAGCACTGAGGGAGTGCTGCTCACTCCAGTGTAGTTCTGAGGGAGTGCTGCTCACTCCAGTGTTGCACTGGGGGAGTGTTGCTCACTCCAGTGTAGCACTGGGGGAGTGTTGCTCACTCCAGTGTCGCACTGAGGGAGTGCTGCTCACTCCAGTGTAGCACTGGGGGAGTGTTGCTCACTCCAGTGTAGCACTGGGGGAGTGTTGCTCACTCCAGTGTCGCACTGAGGGAGTGCTGCTCACTCCAGTGTTGCAGTGAGGGAGTGCTGCTCACTCCAGTGTCACAGTGAGGGAGTGCTGCTCACTCCAGTGCAGCACTGAGGGAGTGCTGCTCACTCCAGTGCAGCACTGAGGGAGTGCTGCTCACTCCAGTGCAGCACTGAGGGAGTGCTGCTCACTCCAGTGCAGCACTGAGGGAGTGCTGCTCACTCCAGTGTCACAGTGAGGGAGTGCTGCTCACTCCAGTGTCACACTGAGGGGGTGCTGCTCACTCCAGTGCAGCACTGAGGGAGTGCTGCTCACTCCAGTGTCACACTGAGGGAGTGCTGCTCACTCCAGTGTCACAGTGAGGGAGTGCTGCTCACTCCAGTGTCACAGTGAGGGAGTGCTGCTCACTCCAGTGCAGCACTGAGGGAGTGCTGCTCACTCCAGTGCAGCACTGAGGGAGTGCTGCTCACTCCAGTGTAGTTCTGAGGGAGTGCTTCTCACTCCAGTGTCACACTGAGGGAGAGCTGCTCACTCCAGTGCAGCACTGTGGGAGTGCTGCTCACTCCAGTGTCGCATTGAGGGAGTGCTGCTCATTCCAGTGCAGCACTGAGGGAGTGCTGCTCACTCCAGTGCAGCACTGAGGGAGTGCTGCTCACTCCAGTGCAGCACGGAGGGAGTGCTGCTCACTCCAGTGTCGCATTGGGGGAGTGCTGCTCACTCCAGTGTCACACGTGGGAGTGCTGCTCACTCCAGTGCAGCACTGAGGGAGTGCTGCTCACTCCAGTGTAGTTCTGAGGGAGTGCTGCTCACTCCAGTGTCGCACTGAGGGAGTGCTGCTCACTCCAGTGTCACAGTGAGGGAGTGCTGCTCACTCCAGTGTCACACTGAGGGAGTGCTGCTCACTCCAGTGTAGCACTGAGGGAGTGCTGCTCACTCCAGTGTAGTTCTGAGGGAGTGCTGCTCACTCCAGTGTCGCACTGGGGGAGTGTTGCTCACTCCAGTGTAGCACTGGGGGAGTGTTGCTCACTCCAGTGTCGCACTGAGGGAGTGCTGCTCACTCCAGTGTCACACGTGGGAGTGCTGCTCACTCCAGTGCAGCACTGAGGGAGTGCTGCTCACTCCAGTGTAGTTCTGAGGGAGTGCTGCTCACTCCAGTGTCGCACTGAGGGAGTGCTGCTCACTCCAGTGTCACAGTGAGGGAGTGCTGCTCACTCCAGTGTCACACTGAGGGAGTGCTGCTCACTCCAGTGTAGCACTGAGGGAGTGCTGCTCACTCCAGTGTAGTTCTGAGGGAGTGCTGCTCACTCCAGTGTCGCACTGGGGGAGTGTTGCTCACTCCAGTGTCGCACTGAGGGAGTGCTGCTCACTCCAGTGTAGCACTGGGGGAGTGTTGCTCACTCCAGTGTCGCACTGAGGGAGTGCTGCTCACTCCAGTGTCACAGTGAGGGAGTGCTGCTCACTCCAGTGTCACACTGAGGGAGTGCTGCTCACTCCAGTGCAGCACTGAGGGAGTGCTGCTCACTCCAGTGCAGCACTGGGGGAGTGTTGCTCACTCCAGTGCAGCACTGTGGGAGTGCTGCTCACTCCAGTGCAGCACTGTGGGAGTGCTGCTCACTCCAGTGCAGCACTGAGGGAGTGCTGCTCACTCCAGTGCAGCACTGGGGGAGTGCTGCTCACTCCAGTGTCGCACTGAGGGAGTGCTGCTCACTCCAGTGTCGCAGTGTGGGAGTGTTGCTCACTCCAGTGTCGCAGTGTAGGAGTGCTGCTCACTCCAGTGCAGCACTGAGGGAGTGCTGCTCACTCCAGTGCAGCACTGAGGGAGTGCTGCTCACTCCAGTGTCGCACTGAGGGAGTGCTGCTCACTCCAGTGTCGCAGTGTGGGAGTGTTGCTCACTCCAGTGTCGCAGTGTAGGAGTGCTGCTCACTCCAGTGCAGCACTGTGGGAGTATTCATCAGCACACAGCCCTGTCTACTCAACCTCTGTTGAAGGGAAGTTGATTGAAGATTGGATCTGGGATTCTGTCTGTTCAGTGAAGTTCTGGCTCTGAGATAATTGACTCTCAATTACTAGAAACATCTTCCATTTTGTCAGGTATAACTCCAGCTGCTAGAGGGCCCCACAGCACACTCACCACCACCCTCCCCCCCACTCCCTCCCCCCCATCCCCTCACCCGCCATGTCAATGTTTTCCATCACTGTCTTGTTGAGACTAGGGTTTTGGCTATGTTGGATTTATTATATTTCTGTGCTCAAACAGTTAACTTTCCACAATATGGATTGAACAACTCACTCCAGTGTTCGGATTTTATCAAAATGTTCGGATTCAGTAAGAGTTCGCCTGGATTCAGCAGGTGTGGCAACAGTTAAACCAATTACCTTGCCAAAGTCAGCAAGACCTCCGAGTGTCGAATCTCCTCGTGTCAGCAAGTAGATTGTGAACATTACAAAGAACAAAGTCAGTAAAACAAATACCAGAGCCATGATTTGCTTTTCCAAATAAAATATATCTTCGCTCAGATTGAGTGGGTGAATTCCATTGAGTGGGGAGGGAGAATCAGCCTGCTGTACTCGAATGCTGCCTTTTACGGCACAAACATCCCTCGTTAGTCTGAAGAAACTGGTCGCCTCATTACGGGAAGGATGTGGAAAAGATTGAAAGGGTGCAGAGGAGATTTACAAGGATGTTGCCTGGATTGAGTGGCATGCCTTATGAGGATAGGCTGAGGGAGCTCGGTCTTTTCTCCTTGAAGAGACGAAGGATGAGAGGAGACCTAATAGAGGTGTATAAGATGTTGAGAGGCATAGATCGGGTGGACTCTCAGAGGCTTTTTCCCAGGGTGGAAATGTCTGCTACGAGAGGACACAGGTTTAAGGAGCTGGGGGGTAGGTACAGGGGAAATGTTAGGGGGAAGTTTTTCACACAGAGGGTGGTGGGCGAGTGGAATCGGCTGCCGTCAGTGGTGGTGGAGGCAAACTCAATAGGGTCTTTTAAGAGACTCTTGGATGAGTACATGGAGCTTAATAGGATGGAGGGTTATAGGTAGGCCTAGAAGGTAGGGATATGTTCGGCACAACTTGTGGGGCTGAAGGGCCTGTTTTGTGCTGTAGTTTTCTATGTTTCTACGTTTCTAAACTATCCTGAATCAGGCAGGGAGTGAAGGAAATGCACAGAATGACTCCCATAAGGATTTCCTTCATCCCACTATTGGCAGCCATGCCTTTAGCAGCCAGGGGTCTAAACTCTGGAATACCAAGACCTTCACATTAAAATGAAAAATCAGAACCAAAGGCTGAATGGGTAACCACATGAACTAGTCACTAACTAGTTGTGAGCACTGCTGCCTCACAGCAATACCGGCCTCAGGTGATTATGCGGAGTTTGACATTCTCCCTATATCTGCATCGGTTTCCTCTCGGTGCTCCGGTTTCCTCCCACGCTCCAAAGGTGTGCAGTTCAGGGGGATTTTTTAAAATACTTTTCCAATTCAATCAAATCAAGTCCAATTCAGATCCAAGCTGACAAGACAGAGCCTCCACTCCTGTCTTGGGCCTGATCTACATGAGCCAAGTTGGCCATGCTAAATTGCCTCTTAGTGTTCAAAGTTGTGTAGATTCGGGGGATTAGCGGGGTAAATAGATGGCTGGACTTGCTGGACTTGCACATAGCGAAGAGCATTGTCGGGCAATACAGCAGGATATAGATAGGCTGGAAAATTGGGCGGAGAGGTGGCAGATGGAGTTTAATCCGGATAAATGCAAAGTGATGCATTTTGGAAGAAATAATGTAGGGAGGAGTTATACAATAAATGGCAGAGTCATCAGGAGTATAGAAACACAGAGGGACCTAGGTGTGCAAGTCCACAAATCCTTGAAGGTGGCAACACAGGTGGAGAAGGTGGTGAAGAAGGCATATGGTATGCTTGCCTTTATAGGACGGGGTATAGAGTATAAAAGCTGGAATCTGATGATGCAGCTGTATAGAACGCTGGTTAGGCCACATTTGGAGTACTGCGTCCAGTTCTGGTCGCCGCACTACCAGAAGGACGTGGAGGCATTAGAGAGAGTGCAGAGAAGGTTTACCAGGATGTTGCCTGGTATGGAGGGTCTTAGCTATGAGGAGAGATTGGGTAGACTGGTGTTGTTCTCCCTGGAAAGACGGAGAATGAGGGGAGATCTAATAGAGGTGTACAAGATTATGAAGGGGATAGATAGGGTGAACGGTGGGAAGCTTTTTCCCAGATCAGAAGTGACGTTCACGAGGGGTCACGGGCTCAAGGTGAGAGGGGCGAAGTATAACTCAGATATTAGAGGGATGTTTTTTACACAGAGGGTGGTGGGGGCCTGGAATGCGCTGCCAAGTAGGGTGGTGGAGGCAGGCACGCTGACATCGTTTAAGACTTACCTGGCTAGTCACATGAGCAGCCTGGGAATGGAGGGATACAAACGATTGGTCTAGTTGGACCAAGGAGCGACACAGGCTTGGAGGGCCGAAGGGCCTGTTTCCTGTGCTGTACTGTTCTTTGTTCTTGTTCTTTGAGTTGCGGGGGTAGAGCGGCGTTGGTTGAATAAGGTACTCTGTTGGAGAGTCGGTGCCAGATGGCTTCCTTCTGCACTGTCGGGAATCTATGATTCTAAGCAGCTTGACATCCCAGTGACCACAAGCCAAGGTTCCAGAAGTCAATTTGTTGAAGTGAATATTTGGGGAACGAGAGGGCCAGAGACAGGGATGTTAATTCAGAAAGAACAGAAATGGCAAACCACAGATATAATTCCATAAGTCAGAAGCTCCAAGCACCGAATCCCCAACAAGGGTAGAAAAGATTTCAGAAGCGGTGACAAGCATAACCAGAGTTACTGCAATGGAAATGAAAAGACAAAGAAACCAAGTGGGGGAGGATTTTCTCTGCTGTCGTGACGCTCTGATGCGATTTTGCTCTCATAGGACCACAGCGAATGCACAGCTGCTGCTGGAGGAGGAATGTTGGCCAGGGGAACCCAAAAAACACCCTTCAAATAGAATCAGGAGGTCATGAACTTCAACCTGAACAGACAGAGCATTCAGACTTTGTTTAATATCACACTGAAACATGAAGAAACACTCAGCACCATCCCTTCAACTTTGTGCTTTCCCAAGTAAACATGCTTTCAAATCTTTTTATCACAAGAATGTATAAATATATATAATTCAAGATATTTCACCCATCTTACTGATCCAGAACATTGCTGAAAAATTATTTCAACAAACTCTTTCTTCAGCTGTTATTTTCCAAAGTTGAGTTTGTTCAAAGTCAGACCAGGTTTTTAAAAATCATTTCATGAGACATGGGTGTCGCTGGCTGGCCAGCATTTATTGCCCATCCCTAATTGCCCTTGGAGAGTTGAGAGTTAACCACATTGCTGTGGCTCTGGAGTCACATGTTAGCCAGACCGGGTAAGGACGGCAGATTTCCTTCCCTAAAGGACATTAGTGAACCAGATGGGTCTTTGTGACAATCAACAATGGTTTCATGATCATCATTAGACTTTTAATTCCAGATTTTCATTGGATTCAAATTTCACCATCTGCCGTGGTGGGATTTGAACCTGGGTCCTCAGAGCGTTACCCTGTGTCGCTGGATTATTAGTCCAGTGACAATAGCACTGCTTCCCCATGATAATCTTGCTAACCAACATGGACACCAAATGTGGTAGTACCTGTGTTGCTGAGGAGGAGTGTATATAATTGTGATCAGGGAGCTGTGCTCTGAAAATCAAAACTCTGAGCTGCCTGCAAACCTCACATTTCCCCAGCTATGTGCAACCAGCCACATAAATACCAGGAAAATCAGCCCTACCTGCTTCTATCCCTTACCTGCTGGTATATTCCGTTTGAACAGTGTCCCAGTGCTCACAAGAACACAGAAAATACAAACAGATTGGTCTGTCGAGTCTGCTCCTGTTATATATTTAAGTAGTTGCATAATTGCTTTAAGAGCTGGTCACATGATTTAATGGTGCTGTCCAATCAGAGAGAACAGTTTTCACTGTCATGAGGCTCAGCCCACCGTAAGATTCCGATTTAAGGACAAAGACACAAGATCCAGAGGCAAGAAGAAGTCAGGAGTGTGATGGAATACTCCCCACTTGCCTGGATGGGTGCAGCTCCAACAACACTCAAGAAGCTCGCCACCATCCAGGACAAAGCAGCCCCGCTTGACTGGCACCACATCTACAAACATCCACTCCCTCCACCACCGACGCTCAGTAACAGCCGTGTGTACCATCTACAAGATGCACTGCAGCAATTCACCAAAGATCCTTAGACAGCACCTTCCAAACCCACGACCGCTTCCACCTAGAAGGACAAGGGAAGCAGATAAATGGGAAAACCACCACCTGCAAGTTCCCCTCCGAATCACTCACCATCCTGACTTGGAAATATATCACCGTTCCTTCACAGTCACTGGGTCAAAATCCTGGAATTCCCTCCCTAACGGCATTGTGGGTCAACCCACAGCACATGGACTGCAGCGATTCAAGAAGGCAGCTCACCACCACCTTCTCAAGGGCAACTAGGGATGGGCAATAAATGGTGGCCAGCCAGAGACGCCCATGCCCCATGAATGAATAAAAAAAAAGATTTACACAGTGAGTCGCAATGATCTGGAATGTGCAGTGGAAGCAGATTCAATATTAACTTGAAAGCAGGAATTGGATAAATACTTGAAAAGGAAAACAACCTTGTGGTGTTGTGGTGAAAGAGGAGAGTGGGACCAATGTGATCATTCTTCCACAGATCCACAACAGGCTTGACCGACCAATAGCTGTGCTGGGGGCTGTGCCCGAGAGACAGAGACATTAAAGATGCTTCAACATTAACTGGGATACACATCATGTTAAGGGCTTGGATGGAGTAGATTTCTTGAAATGAGTACAGGAGAACTTTTTAAATCAATATGTAGAGTGTCCAACCAGCTGTACCGGACCTGATTCTGGAGAACAAAACGGGACAGGTGGTTGGGGTGGTGACGGGGGAGCATTTTAGTGACACCGATCACAACACGGTACAATTTCAGCTTGTTATAGACAAGGAAATAGACAAACTGCAAAAAAAAAAATTTGGATTGGAGGAGAGTGGATTTTAGTAAAATAAGACAGGATCTGGACTGGGAACAGCTCCTAATGGGAAAATCTACAGAAGAGCAGTGGGGGGCATTCAAAAAGGAAATGGGGAGGGTGCAAGTCCAGCATGTTCCCTCTCGGGTGATAGGTAGGAGTAACAAGCCCAGAGAACCATGGATGACCAGAAATATTCATGATACAATAAGAAGGAAAAGAAAGGCTTTTACAAAGTACAAGGGGAGCAGATCAGTGGAGGTATTAGTGAGGAATAGAAAGTGCAGGATGGAGCTTAAGAAAGCAATTAGGAATGTAAAGAGGGGATATGAGAAAGCTCTGGCTGGTAAAAGTAGTGAAAATCACAAGATATTCTGTAAGAATATCAATGGGAAGAGGATAACTAGGGAAAGAGTAGGGCCCATTAGGGACCAAGGGGGGAAGCTGTGGGTGGAGCCAGAGGACATTGGTAGAATGTTGAATGAATACTTCACATCCATCTTCACCCAAGAGAATGAGGACGATGGTATAGAATTCAGGGAAAGATTGTGAGGTTCTTGAGCAAATTGACATTGGGAAGGACAAGGTATTGGAGGTGTTGGCAGCCTTAAAAGTGGATAAATCTCCAGGTCCGGATGAATTGTGTCCCAGGCTGCTGTGGGAGGCGAGGGAGGAGATTGCAGGGGCTCTGACCCAAATTTCAATTCCTCTCTGGCCATGGGGTAGGTCACAGTAAGAGTTTTAACAACACCGGGTTAAAGTCCAACAGGTTTATTTGGTAGCAAATGCCATTAGCTTTCGGAGCGCTGCTCCTTCGTCAGATGGAGTGGATATCTGCTCGCAAACAAGGCACACAGAGACACAAAATCAAGTTACAGAATACTGATTAGGATGCGAATCCTTACAGCCAACCAAATCTCAAGCGGGCTTCCGGAGGAGTCCAATTCGACTCTTTCCTCTTCGGTTGCACTGCAGATCTCTCTGTCAGCTGTTCTGGTTCATTGGCTGTCTCATTGTGTTCGCTGTTGGCCTCTTGGGGTTTGTGGAAGAACTCAACAAACACGGGACACGGTGGACAGAGTACCCTTCGTCGTCCAGTACGTCCCCGGAGCGGAGAAGCTACGGCATCTCCTCCGGAGCCTTCAACATGTCATTCATGAAGACGAACATCTCGCCAAGGCC
This sequence comes from Mustelus asterias, assembly GCF_964213995.1. Classification (NCBI taxonomy): domain Eukaryota; kingdom Metazoa; phylum Chordata; class Chondrichthyes; order Carcharhiniformes; family Triakidae; genus Mustelus; species Mustelus asterias. Next base: position 39,039 of record NW_027591249.1, read on the forward strand.
ATCCCCACACCCCCACTTCTTGCCTTCAAACAACCGCACAACCTCAAAAAGACCATTGTCCACAGCAAACTACCCAGTCTTCAGGAGAACAGTGACCACGACACCATACAACCCTGCCACAGCAACCTCTGCAAGACGTGCCGGATCATCGACACGGATGCCATCATCTCACGTGAGAACACCATCTACCAGGTACACGGTACCTACTCTTGCGACTCGGACAATGTTGTCTACCTGATACGCTGCAGGAAAGGATGTCCCGAGGCATGGTACATTGGGGAAACCATGCAGACGCTATGACAACGGATGAATGAACACCGCTCGACAATCACCAGGCAGGAGTGTTCTCTTCCTGTGGGGGAGCACTTCAGCGGTCACGGACATTCAGCCTCTGATCTTCGGGTAAGCGTTCTCCAAGGCGGCCTTCACAACACACGACAGCGCAGAGTCGCTGAGCAGAAACTGATAGCCAAGTTCCGCACACATGAGGACGGCCTCAACCGGGATCTTGAGTTCATGTCACACTTTCGGTAACCCCCACAGCTTGCCTTCTGGACTTGCAGAATCTCACTGGCTGTCCTGTCTGGAGACAATACACATTTCTTTAACCTGTGCCTAATGCTCCCTCCACTCACATTGTCTGTATCTTTGAGACTTGGTTGGCTGTAAGGATTCGCATTCTAATCAGTATTCTGTAACTTGATTTTGTGTCGCTGTGTGCCTTGTTTGCGAGCAGATATCCACTCCATCTGACGAAGGAGCAGCGCTCCGAAAGCTAATGGCATTTGCTACCAAATAAACCTGTTGGACTTTAACCTGGTGTTGTTAAAACTCTTACTGTGTTTACCCCAGTCCAACGCCGGCATCTCCACATCACAGGGGAGGTGCCAGATGACTGGAGAACAGCTAATGTGGTTCCACTATTTAAGAAGGGCTTTAGAGATAAACCAGGGGACTCCAGACCAGTGAGGCTCACGTCAGTGGTAGGGAAACTGTTGGAGAAACATCTGAAGGAGAGCATCTATCTTCACTTGGAGAGACAAGGCTTGATCAGGGATATTCAGCATGGCTTCGTCAGATGGAGGTCAAGCCTAACAAATCTGATTGAACTTTTTGAGGATGTGACCAGGTGTGTAGACGAGGATAGTGCAGTCGATGTAGTTTATATGGATTTCAGCAAAGCCTTTGACAAGGTCCCACATGGGAGACTTGTAAAGGAGTTAAATTCACATGGGATACAGGGTAAAGTGGATTCAAATTGGCTCAGTTGTAGGAGACAGAGGGTGATGACAGAAGCTGCTTTAGTGACTGGAAGCCAGTGTCCAGTGGCGTACCACAGGGCCCCCTATTCATCATTTATATAAATTACATTGATGACTACGTTGGGCCGGGCCGGGGGGGGGGGGGGGGGGGGGGAGGGAGGGGGGTGATAAGATATGTAAGTCTGTGGATGATACAAAATTGGATGGATGGTTAACAGTGAGATGGAGTGTTTTGGGCTACAAGAAGATATAGATGGAATGGTCAAATGGGCAGATAAGTGGCAGATGGAATTTAACCCTGAAAAGTGTGAGGTGATACATTTTGGAAGGAGTAATTTGACAAGAAAGTACTCAATGAATGGTAGGACACTGGGAAGCTCTGTAGAACAAAGGGACCTTGGCGTGTTTGTCCACAGATCTCTCAAAGCGGAAGGGCATGTTAGTCAGGTGGTGAAAAAGGCACTTGCCTTTATCAATGAAGGCATAGGTTACAAAAGCAAGAAAGTCATGTTGGAGTTGTAGTGAACTTCATTAAGGCCACAGCTGGAGTACTGTGTGCAGTTCTGGTCACCACATTATCGGAAGGATGTGATTGCACTGGAGGGGATGCAGAGGAGATTCACCGGGATGCTGCCTGGGATGGAATATTTAAGTTATGAAGAGAGGTTGCGTAGGCTTGGGTTGTTTTCTCTGGAGCAGAGAAGACTGAGGGGCGACCTGATCGAGGTGTTCAAGATTATGAGGGACATGGACAGGGGCATGGGCATGGTAGGGAGAAGCTGTTCCCCTGAATTGAAGAGTCATTCACGAGGGGACATAGGTTCAAAGTGAGGGGCAGGAGGCTTAGGGGGATGTGAGGAAAAACCTTTTTACCCAGAGGGTGGTGAGGGTCTGGAATGCGCTGCCTGGGAGGGTGGTAAAGGCGGGGTGCCTCACATCCTTTGAAAAGTATCTGGATGAGCACCTGACACATCATAACATTCAGGGCTATGGGCCAAGTGCTGGCAGATGGGATTAGGTGGGGGTTCAGGTGTTTCTAATGTTGGGTTGGTGTGGACTCGATGAGCCTCTCCTGTGCTGTATGATTCTATGAACATGAAGCTAGTACAGGCAACACTTCCTGTAACTGAAAGAGCAACAATCATCAATTGTCTAGGCAATTCAACAGGCTATTTGACAGCAGAGGTTGGTCCCACGTTGCTCTCACTTAGAATTATAGAACCCCTGCAGTGCAGAAGGAGGCCATTCGGGCCATCAAGTCTGCACCAACAACAATCCCACGCAGGCCCTATCCCCAGAACCCCACCTATTTACCCTGCTAATCTTGACACTAAGGGTCAATTTATCATGGCCAAGCCACCTAACCCGCATATCTTTGGACTGTGGGAGCAAACCCACACAGACATGGGGAGAACATGCAGACTCCGTACAGACAGTGACCCAAGCCGGGAATTGAACCTGGGTCCCTGGTGCTGTGAGGCAGCAGCGCTAACCACTGTGCCACCGTGCCACTTGCCTGCATGTGGGAATTCACAGGAACAGATTATTTATCCCCTCGAGTCTGTTCCACCATTCAATGCGATCATTGCTGACCTGCAACCTAACTCACCTTTACCCCATTGGTTACAAATAATCTTATTAATCTCAGGTATAAATTTAACAATTGATCAAGCATCGGCTGCCATTTACAGAAGAGTGTTCCAAACTTATACCATTCTTTTGTGTGCAGAAATACTTCCTAACTTCACACCTGAAAAGTCTGGATCTAAATTTTAGGCTATGCACCTTAGTCCTCAACAACAGAAATAATTTCTCCCTATCCATTCCCCTCAGCATCTTGATCAAGTTTTTTGTGTGTGTGTCATCTCCCCTTGTAATCATTCTGGTAAACTTACATTGCACTCCATCCAGGGTCACTACATCTGTCCTCAGGGCTGGCGCCCAGAACTGCTCCCAGGGGTGATCTGACCAGGGGTTTGTATAGGCCAAGCACGACTGCTACCTCCTTGTATTCTATTATCGAGATACAAGTCCAGCATCCCATTAGTCTTCTTGTATATTTTCTGTCGCTGTTCGTGACCTTTCAATGATCCATGGACCTGGGCTCAAAGTCTCTTTGGACCTTTACTGTTTCTAGCTTTACACTATTTGCAAGTAAATATTCTTTACAAAACTTTGATACTTCAAAGCTCTATACCTTTTAGCTGCAAAATAGACAACCTCACATAGGCTCACAGCGAGTTTTGCTCCTTTACTTAACATTAATATCTTACTAAATTCCATCTATACTGCTTGCAATCTCATCTATCTTTCTGGGTAAGCTTTCTATCTCACCACTTAAGTCACTAATAAATATGAATAGCTCAAAGTCCCAGCACAGCTCCATACTGGACACCACCCTCTCACATGCCAATTAGATTATCTGCCCATTATCCATACCCTCTCCATCTCCTCAGCCTAATCATTTGCCTTCCATTCCATAACAATGAGTTTCACCTCAAATCCCTCTGATGGGACCTTATCGAGTGTATTAATGTGTTTCAGGGGCAAGTTACTTCTTGACAGAAATGGTTGGCCCAGAAGTTGATATTTATCAGATGGTTCAGTGGTCGCAGGGATAAGTATACATTATCAGGTGCATAGATATATTACACATACATGCATAATCTACATCATATAAATGTACAGCATTTGAGAAGTTTTAAATCTTAAATCAATTCACACCCATAAAAGGCAGAAAGATGTGTTGCGATTCTGTGACGAATGGGCTGTTCCATCAACCTCAGTTTGCACTGCACCGCCCTGCCCCAAACACACAAGACTGAGAACAGTCAGCGTGGAGAAAATATAGTCAATTACCGTCAGTCTGTGGTTTCCATGGGAAAAGAGATGGACTTGCAGAACGCAATTCCCCAGAAGCAGTACAAATCTCAAGGTGCAACAAGCAACAGACAGTATACGAGTTACTCAGTCAATGATATTCAGTGTCTGAGATTGTGTTGCCTTGACATTCCTGGAATCGTAGTTTTCATTTCTCCACCAATGGCGACACTGTCAAGGGTCTGAACTCTGTGGTTTCTCCAACACTCTCCTTCAAACGCTCTTGGACCAAGCTTTGTGCCACCTGTCCCAATAGTGTCGTGTGGCTTGGTATCAATTTCCTGTGAAGCACTTCTCTACATTAAAGGTGCTATGCTGGTTATTGGCGACTCGCTATAAGGACATCTCTCAAACTCCAATTTCTGTAATTTCTAGAATTCTTTCAGGGGATGTGGGCGTCGCTGACTTAAACAGCATTTATTGCCCATCATTAATTGCCCAGAGAAGATGGTGGCAGGACCCATTTCCAGCTATTTCTTCACACACACAGTTTAACAGGAAGTGCCCTACTGAGGGAAATCACAAGGATTGAAATACACCTCATTCTGCAGAACCGCACAGCTCACACTCCAACACTGCGGTATCAAACACACTGCATTATGCTCTGGATCATAGACTCTTACAGCACCATGCTACACAGGAAACACACAAGATCCTAAGGATTCAAAAGGGGTTACCCACTGAAAACTGAGGTGAAGTTTTTTCCCTCAAAGGATCATGCGTCTTTAGAACTCTCTTCCTGAAAAGGCAGTGGAAGCAGAATCAGTGAATTTTTAAAGGAAAAGGTGGATAGATTCTTGGTAAGCAAGAGGGTGAAAGGTTATCATAGGAACTAGGAGATGTCAGCAAATTCAACCCTTCGAGCCTGCTCCGCCATTCAATCAGATCATGGTTAATTTCTCCCTGGTCTCAAATCCACCTTCCCACCTATTCCCCATATCCCCTTTTTTATTAGAAATATATCTATCTTCTTCTTGAAACCATTCAACAATTCAGACTCCACCGCGCTCTGGGGCAGCGAGTTCCACAAATTCACCACCCTCTGTGAGTAGTTCCTCCTCATCTCAGTTATCAGGAGTAGGCAGGATACAGATATGAGGTTACAGATCAGCCCTAAGTGTATTAACTAGCAGGCGTGAGGGACTTAATGGCCTACTCCTGCTTGTATGTTTGTACAATGTCCTATCAAATGTTTGCATGTTTGTACAGTGTCCCATTAAACATCCACAGCATAGGTCCAGCACAGGGTTAGATACAGAGTAAAGTTTCCTCTACACTGCCCCATCAAACACTCCCAGGAACAGGTACAGCATGGGGTTAGATACAGAGTAAAGCTCCCTCTACACTGTCCCCATCAAACACCGTAAGAAGTCTCACAACACCAGGTTAAGGTCCAACAGGTTTATTTGGTAGCACAAGCCACTAGCTTTCGGAGCGCTGCTCCTTCATCAGGTGAGTGGGATCATCACTCACCCGATGAAGGGCAGTGCTCTGAAAGCTAGTGGCTTGTGCTACCAAATAAACCTGTTGGACTTTAACCTGGTGTTGTGAGACTTCTTACTGTGTTTACCCCATCCAACGCCGGCATCTCCACATCATGCCCATCAAACACTCCCAGGACGAGTACAGCACAGGGTTAGATACAGAGTAAAGCTCCCTCTACACTGTCCCCATCAAACACTCCCAGGACAGGTACAGCACGGGATTAGATACAGAGTAAAGGTGCCTGTTGAGCGGTGCTGAGAATTCCAGCGTTGGTGGTACACAGAGAAATCGCACTAGGATCTATTGCTTGTTTGGGGAAGGTTTTCAAAGGTTGGAATCCTTCCTGCTTCTGTCCCAAAACTTACTTTAATTTAAACTAAAAACAAGAAATTCAAACATTTTATTTTTTTTTTAAAAGTCAGAATCAGAAAGTAGAGTCTTTGCCGCCCAGTACAATTCCGGTTACACCAGATGTTTCAGCTGCTGACTGGACGGTTGGGGTTTGAGGAGAGTGGGAGTAAAAGTGCCGGTGCTGCTTCTACCGATCGGGCCGCTGTAGGTAGAAGGTTTTCGATGTGCGGTCCCCGGAAGCAGTGATAATCATAGACGCCTCCCTGTCAAGGAAAAAAAGTACAGATTTATACCCGAGAAACAGCGAACATGGGAAAATAAACTAAAAACAGAAGATAAAAGCAAAATATTGTAGATGCTGGAGATCGGAAATAAAAGCAAAGTGCCGGGAAAACCCAGGTGTGCTGTATCCGCGTTATCGTTCTGAGTTCAATGGGACTCTTTCTTAAGGAGGCTCATGTTTGACTCAAAGCTTTAACCCTGTATCTTTCTCCACAGATGCTGCCAGAGCTGGTGAGTATTTCCAGAATTTTCCATCTTGATCCATTAGACTCGCCTGTAACCACAGAATTGATTAATGTGTTTGGCCCATCATGTCTGCACCAGCTCTCCGAATGAGCAATCCATCTGGTATCATTCCGCCACCTTCTCTCCGTAACTCTGCGCATTCTTCCTTTTCAGATAACAGTCCAATTCTGTTTTGAATACTTTGATGGAACCTGCCTCCACCACACAGAGGCTGTGCGTCCCAGTTCTTAACCACTCATTGGTTATATCACTTTTGCTTCTTTTGCCAGTTATTTTTAATCTGTGCTCTTTCATTCTCAACTCTTTAACAAGCGGGGACAGTTTCTCCCCATCTACTCTATCTAGGCCCCTCATGATTTTAGACATCTCTATTTAAATCTCCTTCCTCTCAGGAATGCAGTCCCAATGTCTCCAACCCCATGCTGCTGAATCTGCTCTGTAGCTGCTGCAAGGCCAATATACCTCCAGTGTCTGGAAAGGAATGTGAAACCTGAACTGTCCCATCACTCCCATCCTTTCACATTCCAATTCTCTTTGAATATAGGACTCTAAAGCCTTTTAAATTATTTATACCCGGCCACCAATTTTTAGTGACATTGATCTCTAAACCTCTCTGCTCCTCCACGGTTCCCAACTTCTTGCTACAGTATATGGGCAGCACGGTGGCACAGTGGTTAGCACTGCTGCCTCACAGCTCCAGGGACCCGGGTTAGATTCCCGGCTTGGGTCACTGTCTGAGTGGAGCCTACACGTTCTCCCTGTGTCTGCGTGGGTTTCCTCCGGGTGCTCCGATTTCCTCCTACAGTCCAAAGACGTGCGGGTTAGGTGGATTGGCCGTGCTAAATTGCCCTTTCGTGTCAGGGGGACTAGCTAGAGTGCATGGGGTTATGGGGATAGGGCCTGGGTGGGATTGTGGTCAGTGCAGACTCGATGGGCCGAATGGCCTCCTTTTACACTGTAGCGATTCTACGATTTAGAAAAGACCCCCACGGCGGAGAAGTTTGGGAACCACAGGCTCAAAATTCACAGATTCCTCCAACTGCTCCTGTTATAAAAAGGAGGTAAACTAATCTATCACAGTGGAACTGCTGAGAATGATTTCATAGCCAGTATCACAGTGGGAGCTATGGTAGGCTTTTTTCCCCACAGTTACCATCACAGCAGACACATACTCACACACTCATGATACATACAGATTAAAAGTCTTGCGAAAAGGTCACAAAGGTTTTGCAAGTGTGTCACAATTAAACAAAAGACGTCTCAAAGCTCTTCCCAGGCAATGAGTACAGAGAGTGGAGAAGCTACTCTGTGCCCAGAAAGTGTATTGCTATTTTTCTGGTTAGTATTAGGAATCGGACTCGATGGCACAGATTGCCACTCGGTCTATCGTGTGTGTGCTGGCTCTGTGAATCGAGCGAATAAATTAGTCCCCTGAGATAAAAGCGAAATACTGCGGATGCTGGAATCTGAAACAAAAACAGAAAATGCTGGAAAATCTCGAGAATAGACAAGAGGGTGGGATTAAGTTGCTCTCACACAAACGGCTGATAGTAACCATTCCCTGGGTTTTCTTCATTACCACAGAGTGATTTGACCCAGTGACCTACAAGTTCACTTTTTGATTAGATTCATTATTGTCACATGTATTGGCATACAGTGAAACGTTTTGTTCCTTGTGCGCTATACAAAGCATACCGTTCATGGAGAAGGTGCAGAATGTAGTGTTGCAGTCACAGCAAGGGTGTAGAGAAAGATCAGCTTAATGTGAGGTAGGTCCATTCAAACGTCTGATGGCAACTGTTCTTGAGTCACTTCAGAGGGCAGTGAAGAGTCAGCTGGAGTCAGGGATAGTTCAAGGTAATCCCAGACTGGCTGAGCACAGACTTCCTTCCCCAAAAAACCTCAGTTGTAACTCAGTCAGTAGCAGGGTCACTACAGAATCACAAGGTTCTGGGTTCAAGTCCCACTTCAGCACAAAGATCCACACTGTCAGAGGGTCAGCGCTGAGGGAGTGGCGCACTGTCAGAGGGTCAGTACTGAGGGAGTGCCGCACTGTCAGAGGGTCAGTACTGAGGGAGTGCCGCACTGTCAGAGGGTCAGTACTGAGGGAGTGCCGCACTGTCAGAGAGCCAGCACTGAGGGAGTGGTGCACTGTCAGAGGGTCAGTGCTGAGGGAGTGCCGCACTGTCAGAGGGTCAGTACTGAGGGAGTGCCGCACTGTCAGAGGGTCAGTGCTGAGGGAGTGGCGCACTGTCAGAGGGCCAGCGCTGAGGGAGTGCCGCACTGTCAGAGAGCCAGCACTGAGGGAGTGGCGCACTGTCAGAGCGTCAGCACTGAGGGAGTGCCACACTGTCAGAGGTGCTATCCCATCTGCCTGTTTGGGTTAATATAAATATCCCATGGCATTATCTCACAGAGGAACAGGGGAGTACCCCAGCAGCCCTGTCAATATTTATCCTCCAATCAACATCACAAAAATACCAGGTTATCTGGTCATTGTCACTTTGCTGTTTGTGGGATCTTGCTGTGCACAAATTGGTTGCGGTTTCCTACATTACAACAGTGACTACACTTCCAGCACCCTCACTGGCTGTGATGCTGGGTGAAAAGCCCAATAGAAATACAAGTCTTTCTCTTCATTTACAAAGGCACGAAATGAATGATTTGTGTTTTTCGAAAAATCTCACAGCTTCATCAGCACCTTTACTGAGACAGCTGATTCCAGGTTGAAAAACCAATAAATCTGACTTCAAACTAGCCCTGGTGAATTTCCACACTCTGAATTACGAGGTCAGTTAACTTTCCGTCTGTCCAAGGCCTGATGAATTTGGGCTCCCAGTAACAGAAAGGCTCAAACAGAGATGGACACTTACTTATTCACCATGAAGTCCAGGATTTCCGCTGCATGGCCACAGTATTCACTCTCCATTCTTCCCGAGCGGGCATCCCAGACACGTACAGCTCCGTCCAGGCTCCCGGTGTATATAATTGGAGAGTGCTCCTCCCACAGTAGCTGCACGATGCCGGCCTGAAAGACAAAGAAACAGGTCAGACAGTCCGGACAGAGCTGCCTCCACTCACTCCTGTTAATTACAACAAACCTTTGCAAAAAATGGGCAGCACCGTGGCACCGTGGTTAGCACTGCTGCCTCACAGCTGCTGCCTGACAGCGCCAGGAACCCGGGTTCAATTCCAGCCTTGGCTCACTGTCTGTGTAGAGTTTGCACATTCTCCCCATGTCTGCGTGGGTTTCCTCCGGGTGCTCCGGTTTCCTCCCACACTCCAAAGATGTGCGGGTTAGTTTGATTGGCCATGCTAAATTGACCCTAGTGTCAGAGGATTAGCAGGATAAATATGTGGGATTACAGGAATAGGGCCTGGGTGGGATTGTGGTTGGGGCAGACTTGATGGGCCGAATGGCCTCCTTCTGCACTGTCGGGATTCTATGAAATACTTCCCAGTTACTGGAATCTGTCAAGCTTTGCAGCAACGGTGAACTCCAAGCAGGAGAGGGGACGGAGGTTTAGTAGAGTGGTCAATGATCGCACTGAGGCTTTCAAAGGTGGGCAAAGAGGCTGCAACATCTCAGGGGCAGAAATAAAGAATCCCACCGGGTCTCTGGGCTTGATGGAAAACTGATGCAGGGCAGCAGGAGATACAGGCTCATAACCACACCCGCCCAGCTTCAGCTGTACCCACTTTGTACAGGGGCCTGGTCTTTCCCTGTCGGGTACTGTTGCGAAGTTGAGTAATTGTAGGTTGGTGTCTGTAAAATGCGAGGGGGAAAGCATTGCGTGGTCCCTTTAAAAGGGCCTTTTCTGTGCTTCGAAAGTTTAAAAAAATGCGAGTACACAGAGAGCCCAGATTGAAATATTTGTATCGAAAGGCCGAGCAGCAGTGTTACCAAGACAACAAGCAGGCTTCTGAATTGTTTTGAATTCAGCCAATCAATTTGAAACAGGCACTGAGATACCAAGAACCTATTAAATTTAAATCTGATGGTTTTAGCAACCGAGGACCAATCCTATTGTGGCGGATATTGATATGTCATCAGGGGTATAAAAAAGGGGGCAGTGAAACAAACAGGAGAGAGAGCGACTGCCACTTGCCAGAGTGACAGCTCTTAGCTCCACAGATACAGAGAATCGCTGGCTCTATAGCTTCATTTATGTCTTAAGAGAAAGCACCATCTCGATAGCCAAGGTAACAAAGATGATCCATACAGGAGAATCAACAGAGAAGGCCCAGAATATTCCGGAAGACACAAAACCTGGTTGTAACTTAGAGAGTGACAAAAATTCTATTTTTTGCTAATAAGTGAGAATTGTATTTATCTAAACAGCGTTCCATTAGGATCGTGTTTTATTTGGTTTGTTAATGGTTTAGCTAACCTGTTCACTGCTAGTTAGATAAATAAATTGTTACTTGTTGATTTGAGAGTCAGGGAGTTATTTTGATTTAATCACGAGAAGTTGCTGAAGCTCAGATCGTGCCACTTCATACTCACTAACAGACTATGAGGCGAGGTACTCCTCTACTCCTCTGAGTGGTCAGATGTTAGTTCTCGGGAGGGGGTGGGGGTCCACCTCTGCTTTATAACAGTACCAGGGTCGGGATGTTCTCCTGTATTTCCCAAAGGTGACCCAGGCACTGACACAGGTCCAGAAGCAGAGCAGTCTCCATGGGTAGGAGTTCAGCAACCAAGACAAGGCCCGAGAGGTACAACAGATCCATCTTTGCAGGTCTTACTTACCTGAAGCTGCCACTTGTGTCGTAATGTCTGTGATGGAATATCCCAAATCCCCATAGTTCCGTCCAGAAAGCCAACAGCAATCAATGGAAGTCTGTAGGAGCCAAACAATGGAGTGAAAAAATATTCCAGCATTCTTGTTTTTTTAAAAAAAAGATGTGGGCCTTTGCTGGCAAGGATGATATCCCTTGTCCATCCTTTGTCACCCTGTGAAGATGGCAGTGAGCCTTCTTCTTGAACAGCTGTACTCCCGTGCGGCAGCGGGGGAGTAACCCCCCACGGTGAAGATTCTCCTGCGTGGCACGGGGGGGAAACGGACTCCCGCGTTGGGGGGGCGCACACCCGTGGGGGAGGGAGGGGGCACTCCCGCAGGAGGTTGGGGGCACTCCCGCAGGAGGTTGGGGGGGGGGGGGGGGAGGACGATGACACTCCCATGGTGCTGCTCGGCACGGAGTTCCCGAATTTGGCTGAGAACCCTGGGTGAGCAAAGACCCAATCAGACAGGACTTGCTCCCTGATCAACAACCAATCAGCAGCTCCCCCTGCAAAATTATTGTGTGGCCAAGACCAGACTTGGCCACCATGTGTCCAAATAGCGTGCAAAGAATCCCTGTCTGGATGTGCACATGGCCATTAGCCAAGCTGAGGGATTACTTCAGGAGATAAAGAGAGAGTGGGTTTGGAAACCAGTCATTCCTCAGCGTCCCACCATGACGGTCGCTGTTTCCCAGAGTTTATTTGACAATAGGCAGCCCAGAATCCCACGCAGCAGATTAGACAAACACTGTATATACAACAGTCCATTACTCTGACCACTATTTACGGTGGGAGTTGTACCAAAGCCAGGCTAACACCATTAACCCCTTCACTGACTGATTAGACATTAGTAAAGGGCACACAGTCAGCCTCTGCGGACAGTACAATCCAGCGGGCACACTCTGTTAACACAGATTTCTGGGGATTCAGAGAAACGAGGCTCCCCAGGAATTCACAGAGCACAAAGAATAGGCGCATACTGTCAGCAAAGGATTAACTCTAAATAACTAAACACACAGCTAAATAATACATTAATCTCACAGATTCATAAATATTTCACTCATAGTTTCGACAGAACTTATCACCCAATGACTGACTGATAGCATCAATTTGTTGGTTAAACCAAGTACATAGAGGACAGATTACTCGAAGTATGTGGGGTGAAGATAACCAGATTAAGACACTGCTGCCTCAAAGCGCCAGGAATCCGGGTCCAATTCCGGCCTTGGATGACTGTGTAGAGTCTGCACATTCTCCCCGTGTCTGCGTGGGTTTCCCCCGGGTGCTCTGGTTTCCTCCCACAGTCCAAAGATGTGCAGGTTAGACGCCATGCTAAATGTGTGAGGTTACGGTGATAGGCCTTGGCTAAGGTGCTCTTTCTGAGAGTCAGAGCAGACTCGATGGGCAGAATGGCCTCCTGCACTGGAGGGATTCTATGACAATAACTGGTCCTTGCAAGTTGAAATTGCACTGTGGTAAATTGTGAAACTGAGTTCTCAAATTTGCGTCATCTGTGGGCTGGCATCAGATAGAAATTATACTGAGAAAAAACCAGGTTATTGCAGAACTAGTCCAGTAAAGTCCTTCAGCAAAGGAAGCTAGCCACCCCACCCACTCTAATCTACATGTGACTCTAATACCAGCCTCCAGGTTTTAGATTCATGGATCACTGGCACCATCTCTGGGGAAGGTGGGACCTCTACAAACAGGGCGCTTTGCACCTGAACCACACTGGGGCCAACACCCTTGTGGGTAGGTTTGTTGGTGCCACTGGGAGGAGTTTAAACTCGTCTGGCAGGGGGAAGGGGACACAGAACATGAGTAAAATAGAAACACATCATACTATAGTGAAGGAAGCAAATCATAGTGGGGTCAGCTGTAGTGAGTGGCGAGACAGTAAAGCAGGGCTGGTTGGTCTTTAATGCTCAGAGTGGAATAGGTGGGACTGAGTAGTTAACGGCATGATTGCCACATGGAATTGCCACAGGTGGAGAAGGTGGTGAAGAAGGCATATGGTATGCTTGCCTTTATAGGACGGGGTATAGAGTATAAAAGCTGGAGTCTGATGATGCAGCTGTATAGAACGCTGGTTAGGCCACATTTGGAGTACTGCGTCCAGTTCTGGTCGCCGCACTACCAGAAGGACGTGGAGGCATTGGAGAGAGTGCAGAGAAGGTTTACCAGGATGTTGCCTGGTATGGAGGGTCTTAGCTATGAGGAGAGATTGGGTAGACTGGGGTTGTTCTCCTTGGAAAGACGGAGAATGAGGGGAGATCTAATAGAGGTGTACAAGATTATGAAGGGTATAGATAGGGTGAACAGTGGGAAGCTTTTTCCCAGGTCGGAGGTGACGATCATGAGGGGTCACGGGCTCAAGCTGAGAGGGGCGAAGTATAACTCAGACATCAGAGGGACGTTTTTTACACAGAGGGTGGTGGGGGCCTGGAATGCGCTGCCAAGTAGGGTGGTGGAGGCAGGCACGCTGACATCGTTTAAGACTTACCTGGATAGTCACATGAGCAGCCTGGGAATGGAGGGATACAAACGATTGGTCTAGTTGGACCAAGGAGCGGCACAGGCTTGGAGGGCCGAAGGGCCTGTTTCCTGTGCTGTACTGTTCTTTGTTGCCATCACAGAAACATGGTTGAGGGAAAGGCAGGACTGGCAACTCAACATTCCGGGGCACAGGATCTTTAGGAGCGACAGAGGAGGGGGTAAAAAGGGAGGTGCTGTAGCACTATTACGGGGCGACACGGTGGCACAATGGTTAGCACTACTGCCTCACAGCGCCGGGGACCCGGGTTCGATTCCGGCCTCAGGTCACTGTGTGTGTGGAGTTTGCACGTTCTCTCCGTGTCTGCGTGGGTTTCCTCCGGGTGCTCCGGTTTCCTCCCACAGTCCAAAGATGTGCCGGTTAGGTGGATTGGCCAGACTAAATTGCCCCTTAGTGTCATGGGGACTCGGAGGGTAAATATATGGGATTACGGGGATAGGACCTGGGTGGGATTGTTGTCAGTGCAGACTCGATGGGCCAAATGGCCTCCTTCTGCACTGTAGATTCTATGATTGGATTAATTAAGGAGTCAATTACTGCAATAAGGAAAGATTATATCTTGGAAGGGTCTTCAAATGAGGCTTTGTGGATAGAACTTAGGAATGTAAAGGGGGCAGCAACATTACTGAGAATTACAGGCCGGTTAGTCTCACGTCAGTGGCAGGGAAACCCTTGGAGGAAATTCTGAAGGAGAAAATTGACCTCCACTTGGAAATGCAGGGGCTAATTAAGGATAGTCAGCATGGCTTTGCCAGAGGGAGGTCATGCCTAACAAATTTGATACCATTTTTTGATAAAACAAACAAGTTGTGGATCAGAGAGACACAGTTGATGCAGTTTATCTGGATTTTAGCAAAGCCTTTTGACAAGGTCCCACATGGGAGACTGACTGAGAATGTTGGAGCACTGGAATTCTGGGAAACCTGGAGATGGATCCTAAACTGGCTCAGTAATCGGGTAATAAAGGGTGGCGGTAGAATGCTGTTTGAGTGACTGGAGGCCAGTGTCCAGCGGCATATCACAATGTTCAGTACTGGGATCCTTATTGTTATCTACATAAACGATATCAATGATAATGTGGGGGGAATGATAAGCAAGTTTGAAGATGGCACCAAAATGAGTAGGGTGGTTAACAGTGAAGAATGTTGTAGATTACAGGAAGATATAGATGGATTGGTTAGAAGGGCAGAGCAGTGGCAGATGGTATTTAACCCTGATAAATGCGAGATGATACACTTTGGAATAAGTAACAAGATGAGAGAGTGTTTAAGGAATGGCAGGACACTGGGTAGCTCAGAGGAACAGGTGGATCTTGGGATATTTATTCACAGATCCCTGAAAGCGACAGAGCAGGTGAATAGGATAGTTAAGGTGGCGAATGGGACACTTGCTTTTACCAGTCGTGGCACAGAGTATAAGAGCAAGGAGATACTGTTGGGAGTTGTACAGAGCGTTGGTTAGGCCACAGCTGGATTACTGTGTGCAGTTCTGGTCACCTCACTAGAGGAAGGATGTAATTGCACTAGAGAGGGTAAAGGGGAGGATGTTGCCTGGGATGGAGCATTTGAGCTATAAGGAGAGACTGGATAGGCTTGGATTGTCTTCTTTACAGTCCAAAGATGTGTGGATTAAGTGGATTGGCCATGCTAAATTGCACCTTAGTGTCAGAGGGACCAGCTATGGTAAATGCATGGGGTTATGGGGATAGGGCCTGGGTGGGATTGTTGTGGGTGCAGACTTGATGGGCTGAATGGCCTCCTTCTGCACTGTAGAATTCTAGGATTCTATGAAAGAAGGCCGAGCGGGGTATGATTGAGGTGTACATGATTATGAGGGGTTGGACAGTGAGAGAAGGCCGAGCGGGGTATGATTGAGGTGTACATGATTATGAGGGGTTGGACAGTGAGAGAAGGCCGAGCGGGGTATGATTGAGGTGTACATCATGAGGGGTATGGACAGTGAGAGAAGGAAGCAGCTGTCCAATCACGAGGGGTTAGAATTTTAGGGTAAGGGACAGGAGATTCCGAGGGGATTTGAGAAAAGACTTTTTTTTTTATAGAAACCCTACAGTACAGAAAGAGGCCATTCGGCCCATCGAGTCTGCACTGACCACAATCCCACCCAGGCCCGACCCCCATATCCCACCCACTAATCCCTCTAACCTACGCATCTCAGGACACCAAGGGGCAATTTTAGCATGGCCAATCAACCTAACCCGCACATCTTTGGACTGCGGGAGGAAACCGGAGGAAACCCACGCAGACATGAGGAGAATGTGCAAACTCCACACAGACAGTGAGCCAAGCCGGGAATCGAACCCAGGCCCCTGGCGCGCTGTGAAGCAGCAGTGCTAACCACTGTGCTACCGTGCCGCCCCACTCAGGGGATGGTGGAAATCTGGAATGTGCTGCCTGGGAAGATAGTGGAGGCTGGAAACCTTACGACCGTTAAAAAATATTTGGAAGAGCTTTTGAAATATCAAAACATTCAAGTATATGGGACACGTGCTGGAAAATGGGATTAACACAACTTTAGCGGTAGTTATTGTCAGTGCAGACTGGATGGGCCGAAGGGCCTTTCCTGTGCTGTACGACTATGTGGTTTACTCCTGATGTTCTTCAAATTATCAACCATTCAACTCCGGTTAACTCACCAATGGTAAGGCGTATTCGCTTTTCCAATTTATTTTCACATTCTCACACCTTTGTTCTGTCCTTTGACCTTATTAATGGTCAAATGATTCAATCAGTTGGCCTTAACATGTGTCCCACAGACCAGCATTTCTTGCTCATTCCTAATTGCTCTTGAACTGAATGGCTTGCTCGGACAGTTAAGAGTCAACCACATTGCTGTGGATCTGGAGTCACATGTAGGCTAGATGGGTTTTTGCAGTAATTAGTGATGGTTCCATGGTCACCGTTATTGAGGCTAGCTTTATATTCCAGATTTATTAACTGAATTTCAATTCCACCAGCTGCCGTGGTGGGATTTGAACCCCTGTCCCAGGAGCATTCGTCTGGGCCTCTGGATTAGTGAATTACGACCACACGACTGTCTACCCATGAATTTTCTCATTTGAAGAATATTCGTGAACAGGATGAGCTATGATGGTTACTGAGACTAGCTTCTTTTAAGTTCAGATTCATTAATTAATTGACTTTAAATATCCCTAGTTACGGTGGTGGGATTAGAAGTCTTGACGGGGGGCATTAATCTGGGCATGTAGGATAATAACATTGTCACAATGTTATCACTAATCAAAACTAATACAGTTGCTGTATTATCAGCTTCAACATCAGACATACAGGAAGATTAGACTTACACCCGACAGAATCCCACTGACTCCACAGAATTGGAGTTGGAATCTGTACCCTCCATTGGCTCTTTCTCCACACATTCTTTTGTGCTGTTTGGAACTGAAAAGACAGAAACTACCTGTGGAGAAAGATTCAATCAGTTAGCCTTAAGCCAATTATGAAACAACAGGGGGAAAAAGTTTGGACGCATACACTAGGGGTCTTGTCCCCTCCCTGGTAGTTATTTTGGTGGCAGTGGGGGCACTTAATCAGGCAGAAGGGTGGTGGGCAGTGACCCTGATATTTTTCTACCTCCAACATTTAGGTGTCCAGATCACCAACAACCTGTCCTGGTTGCCCCATGCTGACACTATAGTGAAGAAAGCCCACCAACACCTCTACTTTCTCAGGCTAAGGAAATTTGGCATGTCAGCTACGACTTTCACCAACTTTTACAGATGCATCATAGAAAGCATTCTTTCTGGTTGTATCACAGCTTGCTATGGCTCCTGCTCTGTCCAAGACTGCAAGGAACTACAAAAGGTCGTGAATGTAGCCCAATCCATCACGCAAACCAGCCTCCCATCCATTGACTCTGTCTACACTTCCCGCTGCCTCAGCAAAGCAGCCAGCATAATTAACGACACCACACACCCCAGACATTCTCTCTTCCACCTTCTTCCGTTAGGAAAAAGATACAAGATACTGAGGTCACGTACCAACCGACACAAGAACAGCTTCTTCCCTGCTGCTGTCAGACTTTTGAATGGACCTACCTCACATTAAGTTGATCTTTCTCTACACCCTAGCTATGACTGTAACACTATATTCTGCACTCTCTCCTTTCCTTCTCCATGAACGATATGCTTTGTCTGCAGAGCGCGAAAGAAACAATACTTTTCACTGTAGCAAATAAGGGAACCCTCATTCGAAGGCCTTCAGTGCCTCAGTGAGACCTCCAGCATCTTGACCTGGGCCTGCAAGCAAACATGCCACTTAGTGGTGGCAGTGAGTCCAGTGCCTGCCTCTCGGTCCATACCAGCGGTGATGGGATTGGGCCTTTTAGTCGGCATCAAATGCTCACTTTAAAGCCTCGATTGGGGGTGGAGGGGGAAGGCTGACATTAGCCTTCCACTCAATTGACTGTTTTTTGATTTATTGTCACATTAATACATGTGACAATAATAAATCAAAAAACATCCAGCACTCAAGCAGCTGGTGAAGTAACAACTATTTATTTACAGAAAGGAAAGAGTATTTACAAGGGACATTTATAGCAAGACAACAGCACTATTGAAACTACATAACCTGCTATCCAGGCTCCAGCTGCGGGTTTAAAGCCCGCTCCCCAGTTCCGAATCACATGTACTGCCATCCCATTGGTCAGGGAGCCACATGGTTTCACAGGTTTGCTGAAGCTTCAGATGAGAAGATCAAGTGGTTTCCAAGGCTGCCATGACAACCTTCCCCCTTCAGGTCCCCGATTACCTAAAGATCTTGACATTAATACCTCAGTTTACGTTGAGAGCAAGACTGATTGGCTGCCACTATTCGTCAATGATGGAGGGGATGATGTGTTGAGCTTCTTGAGTGTTGCTGGGAGTTGCACTCATCTAGACACGTGGAGAGCATCTATTACACCTAAGTAACTCCATGTCACTGGTCGTGGCTTCAGTGGGTCCTTGCGTGGCTGATGAGCTCAATCCTTCAACCGCACACTTGGCGGGTGTTTCCAGGAGGTGGGTTCAATCCTTGGACTCTAGATCACTGGGATTTCTTTCTCAGGCTCCTTTTCCAGGCCTCCTCTTACCACCAGGTGTCTTTGTAGAATTGTTCCCCTTCACTCAGGAGGTTCCTCTAAGTATGTCTCTCCTGACCAAGGGCTCCCAGGCATTGAAGTCTGTTTGCATCTCTTGAGGGAAGTGATCAGGATGTCTGAGAAGTGCTTCCTTTGCCCTCCTCTTGATCTGGAGCCTTCCCTGAGCTGGGTGAAGATTTGCTTTGGTAGTCGGGTCTCTCTTGAGCACATGGCCGGCCCAGCAGAGTTGGTTTCGGATGATCGTGACCTTGGTGCTAGTGAGCTTGGCTCCTTCCAGGATGCTGATGTTAGTACAGCTGTCCTCCCAGCTGAGGTGGATAATGTGTCTCAGACAGCGTTGATGGTACCTCTCCAGAGCCTTGAGGTGGCGTCTGTATGTAGTCCGGGTTTTTAAGCTGTGCAAAAGGTTGGAAGATTACCACTGAGGATCTCAGTGTCAGCATGAATGTCGCGGTCATCAAAGACTCTTGCTGTTGGGCAGGTGGTGGTGCTTACGGATTGGATACGATGTGCGATCTCTGCGCGATATCAGCCTTAGATGAGGGGAGGCTCCCCAGGTAGGAAAAATGTTCCACCTTTGGGAAGATTTCTGCGTTGATCTTAATGGAAGGAGATCTTACCTGGGGCGGGTTAGTAAAGAACTTGAGTCTTCTTGAGGTTGATTCTTCGATATGCTGCCGTGAAGGTATCAAGCACAGCTTGGAGATTCTCCTCTGAGAGAATGGAGATGGTGATATCATCCACATACTGAAGCTCCATGAGCAATGTCAGTGTCGTTTTCTTCTTGGGTTTCAATCGGTTGAGGTTGAAAAGTTTTCTGTCCATCCTGTAGACGATGTCCACTCCATTGGGAAGCTTGTTCTTGACAAGGTGCAGGATGGTGGCGATGAAGATGGAGAAAAGTCTGGGGCGATGACACATCCCTGCTTGACTCCAGTCTTGGCTTCGAACGTTTCTGTCAGTGACGACTGTCACTAACATCTTGTCATGGAGGAGTCGGAGGATGTTGATGAATTTCTCTGGACAGCTCACCTTTGTCAGGGTCTCCCATAGCGCTTCCCGAGTGACTGAGTCAAAATCCTTGGTCAGATCAATGAAGGCCGTGCAGAGCGGTCGATGTTGCTCCTGGCATTTCTCTTGAAGTTGTTGAGCAGTGAAAATCACACCTGCTGTTCCACGGTTTGGTTGGAGCCACACTGGCTTTCTGGAAGGATTAATTCAGAAAGTGAGAGAAGGCGGCTAGCGAGGATTCGGGTGATGATCTTCCCAGCAATGGAGAGTAGGAGATTCCTTGTGCTTCCTTTCTTGAAAATGGTGGCAGTGACAGTATCCCGCAGGTCGGCAGGAATAATCCTCAGGGCAGTGGGCCGCCGGATCTCTCATTGGGTTCAGGCTCCATGGACACAGACAAGCGGGAAAACGTAACATGTGAAGCAAGACAGAACACTGGAATTCCCTGTCTGAACCTCCCACACTAAAATCCATCCTTCTCACCTCATGCACACATGCGTGCACAGACAGAGACTGGGTCATCCTTGTAATCTCACTTTCCATGGCTAAGCAACTATTTTCGCCTTGCATCTGTGAAACAGCTGAGGATGTCTTAGTGTTATAGGTGCTATATAAATGGATGCAGCTGTCGAGGCATATAGATACCTTATGAGCAGATCTAAGATTCCAAACGAATTTGATGCAACAGGCAGGAATATCCTCATCCCATAACTTCCCCATCCCACTAATAATCATTCCTCTGCTACATTTACCTAACGTACAGCTCACAAACAGTCCATTCGGCCCAGGTGATCCATGTATTTATGTTCCACAAGAACTGCCACCAACTCCACTTCATCTCACCCTATCTTATCTTTCTATTTCTCGCTAATCGTGTTTATCTAGTTCCCTCTTGTATAAATGTATTTATACTATTACCACAACTATGATAGCTGGTTCCATATTCTCACCGCTCTCTGGGTAAAGAAGTTTCTCCTGAATTCCTTTCTGGTGACCAGCAGATTTCCGTGTTGTGGTTTCCCACAAGAGGAAAATTGTTTCTCTAAGTGGTGAACAGCAGTGATCTCAGCACCACTTCCCACCATTCCCCAGCGTGACTAACTACCCTTAACCCCATTCTGTTTGCTCGTCACTTTGCTATCCATTCTGCTACTTATCCCAGTCTCACACGATCCACAAGTCTGCTTTGTTATCTTATCAAAGGCCTTTAAAAAAAAGAACAAAGAACAGTACAGCACAGGAAACAGGCCCTTCGGCCCTCCAAGCCTGTGCCGCTCCTTGGTCCAACTAGACCCATTCGTTTGTATCCCTCCATTCCCAGACTGCTCATGTGACTATCCAGGTAAGTCTTAAACGATGGCAGCGTGTCTGCCTCCACCACCCTACTTGGCAGCGCATTCCAGGCCCCCGCCACCCTCTGTGTAAAAAACGTCCCTCTGATATCTGAGTTATACCTCGCCCCTCTCACCTAATTATCACCCACTGAAGACATTACTGGTTTAATGAGGTTGCTGAAGAATGACATTCCTTTTTGGAATCTGTGCTGACTGCTTTTCATTAGATTTTTGAAAGTCTCCCCATTATATCCGAGTAAAAATATCCATTATCTTTCCTACAGCTGACTCTGAGCTAACGGGTCTGTAGTTTCCCCGAGGCTGATTCAATCTCTCTTTTTCAGTATAGGATTTATGGAAATATTATACTCTAATCTTCTAGCACTATTCCCTTTTTCAAAACACCGAATTGTGCCTCTATTTCTGCCCCAACATAGTTTAAAAACCGTTCAAATAATCCAACCCACTTCCACTGAGGCATCAAATCCACTCAACACAGTCGCAAGTTAGTGACCCCTGCTGGCTTCAAAAATCATTGCAAATCCCAGAACACACACAGTGGACAAGGTGTGACAGTGTTATTGCAATGTGCAAAAATCCCACTGAAAGTGATTGGAAATTAATGCAAAACGAGCAAATCATTGTATAGACAGTCAGCTCTGCTGAAAGCCTATTGAGAAAAGGTGCCAATCAAATGTAGCAGTGAGACAGATAGGCCAGAAAGATCTGAGTTTAATGCTGAGGTAGCGCTAATACAGTGTGCTGTCCTGGGTTAGGGAGGTGTTGATCATCACCTGATACCCGAGGACCCTCATCACTTTAACCAGCCCTCACAGGCTGGGGCCCCCGAGATTCACTGTGGATCTTACTTCCGCAGAAACATACAGAGGCTACATTTCAGAAATAATTGTTTGAATGTGAAACACACCAATTGTGCTGAGGCGGTAAGTAAACTCAAGCTGTTTGTGCATTGGTTTATCTGGTATTTGATTGGTTATTGGGCTTGCATCCCCTTGAATGAGAAACAGTTGAACAAACGAGGAGGCAGAGAGTGGGTATAGATGGGTCTTTTTCTGAATGGAGGTCGGTCACCAGTGGAGTGCCCCAGGGATCTGTTCTGGGACCCTTGCTGTTTGTCATTTTCATAAATGACCTGGATGAGGAAGCGGAGGGATGGGTTGGTACATTTGCCGACGACACAAAGGTTTGTGGGGTTGTGGATAGTCTGGAGGGATGTCAGAAGTTACAGAGGGACATAGACAGGATGCAAGAATGGGTGGAGAAGTGGCAGATGGACTTCAACCCAGATAAATGCGTAGCGGTCCATTTTGGCAGGTCAAATGGGACGAAGGAGTACAATATAAAGGGAAAGACTCTTAGTACTGTAGAGGATCAGAAGGACCTTGGGGTCCGGGTCCATAGGACTCTTAAATCGGCCCCGCAGGTGGAGGAGGTGGTTAAGAAGGCGTATGGTGTGCTGGCCTTTATCAATCGAGGAATTGAGTTTAGGAGTCCTGGGATAATGATGCAGCTATATAAGATCCTCGTCAGACCCCACTTGGAGTACTGTGCTCAGTTCTGGTCACCTCATTACAGAAAGGATGTGGAAAAGATTGAAAGGGTGCAGAGGAGATTTACAAGGATGTTGCCTGGATTGAGTGGCATGCCTTATGAGGATAGGTTGCGGGAGCTCGGTCTTTTCTCCTTGGAGAGACGTAGGATGAGAGGAGACCTAATAGAGGTATATAAGATGTTGAGAGGTATAGATCGGGTGGACTCTCAGAGGCTTTTTCCCAGGGTGGAAATGGCTGCTACGAGAGGACACAGGTTTAAGGTGCTGGGGGGTAGGTACAGGGGAAATGTTAGAGGGAAGTTTTTCACACAGAGGGTGGTGGGTGAGTGGAATCGGCTGCCGTCAGTGGTGGTGGAGGCAAACTCAATAGGGTCTTTTAAGAGACTCCTGGATGAGTACATGGGACTTAATAGGATGGAGGGTTATAGGTAGGTCTAAAAGGTAGGGATATGTTCGGCACAACTTGTGGGGCCAAAGGGCCTGTTTTGTGCTGTAGTTTTTCTATGTTTCTAAACAAGGTGAAAAATAACCACAAAAGAGAAAAGGAATAAAAGGCCCAAATGTAAAAACTGAAGTTTTATCCACTTCAATACAGATGACAGAGTAGCTGCTTCTGCAACCAACTCAATCTACTTTAACTCACGATACTGTTGACGGGGACAAGTAATATTCCGATATCATCATTCAATCTTCAAAAAGGAAAAATTTCACTATAGCCCCACAGAAATCAGTGAATTATTTTAAATTTCCAGCAGAGAAACAGGCCATTCACCAACTGATCCATGTCACATTTATGTTCCTTCCACCCACCTTCATCTTTCTACCCTAACACACTCTTGAGAGATTGAGCAGATTAGGTTTGTACTCGTTGGAGTTTAGAAGGCTGAGGGGTGATCTTATAGAGACATATAAGATAATGAAGGGGCTGGATAGGGTAGAGGTGGAGAGATTATTTCCACTTAGAAAGGAAATCAGAACTAGAGGGCACAGCCTCAAAATAAAGGGGGGTCAGTTTAGGACAGAGTTGAGGAGGAACTTCTTCTCTCAGAGGGTGGTGAATCTCTGGAATTCTCTGCCCACTGAAGTGGTGGAGGCTACCTCGTTGAATATGTTTAAGGATGTCCCGAGGCATGGTACATTGGGGAAACCATGCAGACGCTACGGCAACGGATGAATGAACACCGCTCGACAATCACCAGGCAAGACTGTTCTCTTCCTGTGGGGGAGCACTTCAGCAGTCACGGGCATTCAGCCGTGGATTTTCGGGTAAGCGTTCTCCAAGGCGGCCTTCACGACACACGACAGCGCAGAGTCGCTGAGCAGAAACTGATAGCCAAGTTCCGCACACATGAGGACGGCCTAAACCGGGATGTTGGATTTATGTCACATTATCAGTAACCTCCACAGCTTTCCCCCTGATCTTGCAGAATCTTACTAGCTGTTCTATCTGGAGACAATACACATCTCTTTAACCTGTGTTTAATGTTCCCTCCACCCACATTATCTGTACCTTTAAGACCTGGCTGGCTGTAGAGATTTGCATTCTAATTAGTATTCTGTAACTTGATTTCTGTGTCTCTGTGCACTGTTGGAGAACAGATATCCACTCCATCTGACGAAGGGGCAGCGCTCCGAAAGCTTATGGTATTTGCTACCAAATAAACCTGTTGGACTTTAACCTGGTGTTGTGAGACTTCTTACAGTTCTAATTCTAGCCAATTCTAATTCTGGGTGAAAAAATACTTCCTCCAAATTCTCTATTAGACTTATGACTGTTTTATTTTTGCAGCCTCATGTTTTTAACTCCACAACAGGTCAAAGCACTTTCTCGTGTTTCGATATCTGCACCATCAAACCTTTAAATAATGTTCAAGATCTCATTCCGCTTACTCTCAGCTTTCCATTTTCTCAGGGGAGAAAGGTCCAGCAGATTAGAATGATAGAATCTTACAGCACAGAAAATGGCCATTTGGCCCATCATGTCTGTGCTGGTTCTTTGCAAGAACAGTTTGATTAGTCCTGGGAAAACCCATTACCTTGCCGGTGAGCGGATTGAGGAGTTTCGCTGTGCAGTCGACAGAACCAGTCAGGACCAGGCTCCCGGTGTCATTGGCGGCGAGGCAGGTCACGGGGCCCTGGTGGCTATCCTGACCTACAGACAGAGACACAAACAAAGCACGAGAGTCAAGAATAACGCGGTAACTGCCTCCCACCGAACCACATCACTCAGGAGTGAAGCAGTGGGTCAGGAGAGAATTAGCAAGAACCACAACATGGAAAAATGGAAATGCAAATACAGAAGAGTATACAGGATCTACTTCCCTCATCTCTAACCTCCAACCTCTCCATTTTATCAACGTTACTGTAAACAGGTCACCGTTGAACTTTTCTCTAATTCTCCCCAAGATACTCCTGCATCCTATCCAGTTCTCCTGCTCCAGTTCCCGGCTGATTTCCTGTGCCGAAACTGAGACCAAATGTACTACCCCTTTCCCAACCTATCTTACAGCCAGGACATCTTCCTCCAATAGTCTACAGTCAAGCTTAGGCTCAGTTTAAGCAGTGCTTCTCTGTTTACCCTGCATCTTAGTCCAGGTGGTGGTTTTAGGTTCAGTTTACCGTCCACATTTCTCAATTTAAAGCCCAGAATTAAAGTGAGTGGACCAGCTGGGCAGCAGTGACATGTTGCAGAGCTGGAGCAAGTGTCCCCAGCTCCAGTGATCTTCCTTTATCTCCGAGTTCGCTGTGGTAAAGTTCTGTGGAAAAGCCCGCACTGCTGATTTATTTACATCGTTTACAAAACAGGAGGTTTCATACAGAATTCAGGACAGGAAACCCTCAGCCCAGTGAATACTCCCACCCCTGGGACATCAAGGGTAAACTGTACTTGGGCAGGAAACTGGCAGCATCTGAGATGATGCGGCATTCTCGAGCTCTGAACAAGCTGCCACATGGTCTCCTATAATGGCTGCTGGTCCGATTGTTGAGCTGAGCGTGACACTGGACCTCTTGTCGATGCATCTGGGCCACTCATTCTCCTGGTTCATTTCCCCCAGCGTTTTGTTCTCTGTTTGACTCAATTCTCTATCTTATAATATTTCCCTTCTCTAGTCATCATCCATCTCCCCGTGCCACTGATCCTTTTCAATCTTTATCACCTTCTCACGATCACAGCTCCCAGATTTCTCTCGGAGTGATGGCTGAACCACTTTGTGCCAGAGTCCTCCCAATAACTGAGTGAGACAGTAAAATTTCCAGGCTATCAACTCCTCAAAGATTTGGCTTTTTTCATTTTTATTTCTCAATGTCAAGCAGCCATCTCACCTTCCAAATGGATGGTTCAATCTTTAGTAGTTCCACATCTATTGACATTCATGGGCTCACTCGAACTGTGGGACGCCTCTCCCTCACTCCCGCCTCAAACTGTGGACTGTTCTCCCTCACTCCCCTCCCCCCTCAAACTGTGGGACGCCTCTCCCTCACTCCCCCCTCAAACTGTGGGATTGCTCTCCCTCACTCCCCTCACGCCCCCAAACTGTGGGACTGCTCTCACACACTCCCCTTACCCCCTCAAACTATGGGACTCCTCTCCCTCACTCCCACCTCAAACTGTGGAAATCCTCCCCTCCCTCCGGTGCTCCTGAAATTGTGGGGCTGGTGTTTAAATGATGCAGAAGGTTGGCACAGTCATCACCAGGATCAGGGTGCAGGGGTCAGGGTCGTTACTCTGTCCCTCGTTCTTAGTGACCATGTTGCATTTGTTTAGCATCAATGCACGAGGTTGTAACAATAGAACTCGCCTACTCACTGGTCAGCATTCTTCTTCCACATTACCTTTCACGACGTGAAGTTGTGACCCTTGCTTCAGATCCCAGATCCTCAATATCCCATCTTCATAGCCAATGACTGCTCGGAAACCTGGAGGCACAAAACAGAAGGTTTCATACAGAATTCAGGACAGGAAATCCTCAGTCACTTTATCCTCACCCCAGTGGATACTCCCATACCTGGGACAGTCCCCAGCCAGGCTACTGCAAGGGGGAACAGTCTCAGGATCAGGGGCTGATCATCTAGAACTAAGATGGGGAGAGATTTTTGAATGATTGGAGATCTTTGGAATTCTCCAGCCCACAGGCTTGTGGATCCTCTATTGTTACATATATTTAAGGCTGGGACAGACAGATTTGGGAACTCTCCGATAACGGAATAATATGTTGAAACATGGGAAACTGGAGCTCGGGCAGATCATCAGCCACGATCATTTCGAATGGTAAAGCAGCCTCTAGAACTGATGCTCTATTCCTGCTCCTATCTCTGGGGTTCTCATCAAGCTCTGCTTCTTGGGACGGCACGGTGGCACAGTGGTTAGCGCTGCTGCCTCACAGCGCCAGGGACCCGGGTTCAATTCCCGGCTTGGGTCACTGTCTGTGCGGAGTCTGCACGTTCTCCCCGTGTCTGCGTGGGTTTCCTCAGGGTGCTCCGGTTTCCTCCCACAGTCTGAAAGACGTGCTGGATAGGTGCATTGGCCATGCTAAATTCTCCCTTTGTGTACCTGAACAGGCGCTGGAGTGTGACGACTCGGGAATTTTCACGGTAGCTTCATTGCAGTGTTAATGTAAGCCTTACTTGTGACACTAATAAATAAACTTTACTTTTACCTGGGAGAACAGCTGGGATTAGAGAAAGGGTGAAATCACCGCCCCAATCCAAAGCACCCTTCAACCCAATCTCCACCTCACAAAGCCTGTTCCCAAAACCCAACCAGCCTCCAACACAACTTCCATCCCAACGCCTTACCATCAGGGAGGATCTTGCCACACGTTGCTTGGCAGCCAGTGCCTACGAAGGTTTTGCATTCCCCGCTGGGGATTTTCCACATCCAACAGCTGCCCTCGTCCGTGCCAGCCAGTAGCACGTGGGCACAGGGGTGCCACTCTACCCACTGCACACACACAAAGCAGGAGGTCAAAAAATGTCAGACTATCTCATAGCTTCATTTACTGGAGTTTAGCCCATAATAAAAAAAATACACATCAATGCTGGGCCATCCACTGAATTCATCGTCTCAAACTGCGTCCACTGGTACCATATCCCCAGTGTTATACAGTGACACTTTCAGAACACACACAACACGTCTTTGGTGAAGGGACTTCTAAAGACTTACGACCGTCAGAGAAAATATTTCTCCTCATCTCTGCCTTAAATGGGCAACCCCTTATGTTTTTAAAATGATTACTCGTTCTGATCCTTTAAGAGGGACATCCTTTTGGGGGGGGGGGGTGGGGAGAGAGAGAGAGAGAGCGAGAGAGGGAGAGAGAGAGAGAGAAGAGAGAGAGAGATGGTTATGGACAGTTTCACATTTGCCCAGACTATTTTCCATTTGCCAGATTACTGTCTATTAATTTAACCTATCTATATATTATTTTGTAGTCTCCTTATGTTCGCTTCACAATTTACTATCCCACCTATCTTTGTGTTATCAGCTAATTTAGCTACCATACCTTCAATCCAGTCATTTATATAAACTAGTAAAAGTTGAGGCCCAGCACAGACCCCTATGACACACCACCCGTCACATCTTGCCAATCAGAAAAAGGCCCATTTATGCCGACTGTTTCCTGTTAGTTAGCCAATATTAACTCCATGCCAATATAATACCCCCCTCATGCCATGAGCTTGCATTTTCCGTAATAGTCTTTCATGTGGCACTTTATCAAATGTCTTCTGGAAGTCTAAGTACAGTACATCCGCTGGTTCCCCATTATCCACAGCTCTTACTTCCTCAAAGACTGTTACTTCCTCCAATAGATCGGTTAAACATGATTTCCCTTTCACAAACCCAAGTTGATTCTGCCCGATTGCCTTGGATTTTTCTAACTGTCCTGCGATAATATCTTTATAATACCTCTGACATTTGCCCTTTGACAGATGTTAAGCTAATTGGTCTGTAGTTTCCTGCTTTTTCCCTCCCTTTTTGAATAAAGGAGTTACATTTGCTATTTTCCAATCTGTTGAGCCTTTCCTCAAATTGAGGTAATTTTGGAAAATTAAAGCTGACATATCAGCTATCTCACTCGCCACTTCTTTTAAGGTCTTAGAATGAAGTCCAGCAGGACCCGGGGAGTTAGCAATTTGTTAAAGCTGTGGGTTGGCAAGTACCACTTCCCTGGTGAATGGCATTTTCCTGAGTTCCTCCCTTTCAGTTCCTGCTTTACTGCCATTTCTGGGATGTTACTCATATTCTCTTCAGTGAAAAATGCCTGCTCAACTCACCTGCCATCTCCTGATTTTCCATTATTAATTTCCTCGATGTATTTTAACTTTTCTTATTTAAATATCTCTAGAAACTCTTACGACCTATCTTTATAATTCCAGCTAGCTTTCTCCCATATTAACCTTTTAGTCTTTGTTCTTTATATTCGGTCCAGTTTTCTGTCCTGCTGCCTGCTTTGAATGACTATATAATATGTCTTTCTCTTTAAATTCGATAGTCTTTAACTTTTCTACTTAACCATGAACGGTGGGCCCCCCTTGGACTTTTTCTTTCTCACTGGAATGTGTCTATTTTAAGTATTCTGAAATATTCCGTTAAAATGTCTGCCACTGCATCTCTCTGACCCTTAACCTCACTTGCCAGTTCACTTAACCTAATTCTGCTCCGTGCCCTCATAATTACACTTATTTATGTTCAAAATACTAGTCTTGGATCCCCTCTGCTCTCCCTCAACGTGAATGTAAAATTCAATCTTATTATGCATCAATTTTTCTTTATCAGTGTCACAAGAAGGCTTACATTAACACTGCAATGAAGTTACTGTGAAAATCCCCCAGTTGCCACACTCCAGCGCCTGTTCAAGTACACTGAGGGAGAATTTAGCATGGCCAATGCACCCTAACCAGCACGTCTTTCGGACGGTGGGCGGAAACTGGAGCACCCGGAGGAAACCCACGCAGACAACGGGGAGAACGTGCAGACTCTGCAGATAGTGACCCAAGCCGGGAATTGAACCCGGGTCCCTGGCACTGTGAGACAGCAGTGCTAACCACTGTGCCACCGTGCCGTCCACTGCTCTGATCACTGCTATTTAGAAGCCTTCTCTATGAAATCATTAAATAATCGCGCCTCATTGCACATTGCACAGTATAGCCTGCTCTTGGGTTAGCTCCAGAATGTGCTATTCTAGGAAACTCTCCCTAAAAACCCTACAAATTCCTCATCTGGGCTACCTTTGCTTATCTGATTTATCTAGTCTACATGTAGATTAAAATTCCCCATGATTATTGCCATATATTTCCGACAAACTCCCATTACTTCTTCCTTTATACCTTATCCTGCCATGTGGTCACTGTTGGGGACCTGTACACCACTCCAACATTTGACTGCTTGCCTGTATTATTTCTCATCTTCTACATCCTGGGTTCCTATACTTAGGTCATCCTTCTCTACTGAATCAATATCACCAGCCATCCTCCTTTTCTAGCTTCCAGTTCTCCCTAAATTCTACAGTGCCTTCAATATTCAGGTCACAATTGATGCTAGCCCCTTTCATTCGCCCCAGTTCCTTCAGGGGAAAACTTCTGAATATTTGCACAGGAGCTCTTGAAAACCTCCATCCTGGACATTCAATATCTCCAGCCAGTCCAAGTTTATCCGTTTCAATCAGTCTCAACGCATGAGACAAGACGTGTGACCCTCGATCACTAGAACTGTGCTGTTTGGTTCCTGTACGATACCTTTACTGCCACTAACCCTATTATATAGAGTTTGCAGCATGGAAACAGACCCTTCGGCCCGACTTGTCCATGCTGCCCTTTTTTTTAAAACCCCTAAGCTAGTCCCAATTGCCCGTGTTTGGCCCATATCCCTCTATACCCATCTTACCGATGTAACTGTCTAAACGCTTTTTAAAAGACAAAATTGTACCCGCCTCGACTACTACCTCTCGCAGTTTGTTCCAGACACTCACCACCCTCTGTGAGAAAAAACTGCCCCTCTGGACCCTTTGGTATCTCTCCCCTCTCTCCTTAAACCTATGCCCTCTAGTTTTAGACTCCCCTACCTTTGGGAAAAGATATTGACTATCAAGCTGATCGATGCCCCTCATTATTTTATAGACCTCTATAAGATCACCCCTCAGCCTTCTATGCTCCAGAGAAAAAAGTCCCAGTCTATCCAGCCTCTCCTTATAACTCAATCCATCAAGTCCCAGTAGCATCCTATTAAATCTTTTCTGCATTCTTTCTAGTTTAATAATATCCTTTCTATAACAGGATGACCAGAACTGTACACAGTATTCCAAGTGTGGCCTTATCAATGTCTTGTACAACTTCAACAAGATGTCCCAACTCCTGTATTCAATGCTCTGACCGATGAAACCAAGCATGCCGAATGCCTTCTTCACCACTCTGTCCACCTGTGACTCCACTTTCAAGGAGCTATGAACATGTACCCCTAGATCTCTTTGTTCTGTAACTCTTCCCAACGCCCTACCATTAGCTGAGTAAGTCCTGCCCTGGCTTAATCCACCAAAATGCATCACCTCGCATTTATCTAAATTAAACTCCATTTGCCATTCGTCAGCCCACTGGCCCAATTGATCAAGATCCCGTTGCAATCCGAGATAATCTTCTTCACTGTCCACTATGCCACCAATCTTGGTGTCATCTGCAAACTTACTAACCTTGCCCCCTATTTAGCATCCTCTTGTATTAGTATATGAAATAGCTTCTGAATGACTCAACCTCAAAGGTTGCAGACCTTTCTGGAAGTATCTGAAGACTTGTTCACTTAAGACTGTGGTCACGGCTCCAGGGTCAACCTCCACCTTTAGACCATCAGGACTATCTCGACAGGTGGCACCTTGTTGAGTTGGACCTGGTTTAAAGTATAAGTTTCAAATCCCTGGTTTGGTTTCTCAGACAGCTGTTTTAACGGTGTCACCTTAACTATCATTTTTTGTGCGTGTTTACACTGCACCAAGCTTGCAAATGACCCTCCTTCTTGCAGGGAAACATATATAATTTTTTCACCAGCAAGTTTCCTTCGAGTGCTCTCCTCCAGCGAAAACAAGTCTCCTCCCTCGGTGCCGACCCCCCTCTCGAGCTCTGCTCTCACTCGGTCTGTTCCTCGCAGGAGGCATTTCCCACCACAAACGATTCACCTCATTGGGCGGACCTTGCAATTCACTTACACCCTGCTCAGTGCATTCACCCGGGCCATTTCGACAGCTTTTTTCCAAAGAGATTTTAGTCAGCATGCTTACTGCACTCACCTGCAGGTCACCAACCTCAAATGACCAAACTTCTTCCTTCGTTTCAACGTTCCAGACTTTGATCAGACCACTCATGTCTCCCGTGACAACCAGAGTAGAATCGTGACTGAAGGAGGCTGAGATGACGGAATCTTTGTGGCCTAGAGGTGAAGTGAATTCCAGGTTAAATACTAGCAGCTCTCTGCTTCTTGCTGAAGGAGCTTTACTGCCCACAGGAGCCTTGATAGTGAAAACAGGCAGCTCTTCAACACTGAAAGGCTGCGCGGTCGAATTACAACATCCACAGAAGGAGACACAGAGTGGCTCATGGGAGTATTACCTTCGCTTCTTTCCACATCTGTCCTGAAGCTCAGGGTACTGAGGCCAACAATGGTGTGTCCAGCTGGACTGTGGGGTGATAATCCTGTACCAGAACATTGACACCAATAGTAAATCACAGAGCAGACCGCAGCTTGCAGAGTTCCAAGCAGAACGTGGGGTGGTGGGGGGAGGGTTTTTTTAAAATGTGAGATACACTTGGGGGAGGGGGGGAACAAAGGGTAGATGGGACCATGAGGGGGGCAGGCGGGGGTGATCGCTTGCTTGCACCAAGCAGAGCATGGAGTGATAAAAATGCTACAGACTGGAAGGTAGTTTGAATCATCCAATCTCACAGCACAAAATGAGTTCCTTCATCCCATTGGGTCTGGGCCAGTTGGTTGGAAGAGCGATCGATCAAATTCTTTCCCCATAACCTACTAAAACTTTCTTTTTCAGGTATTGATCCAGTTCCTGAGTTAATGCTGAGTCTGCTTCACCCACCCCATCAGACACTGAACTGCACCATTGCATACGAACATTCGCATTCGGAGTGGGTCATTCTGGGTCGTGTGCTCTGAACCCGTTTGTAATCTCAGTGAGCAAGTTACCTGTACATTCCAACAGCACTTCACCATCAGACACCCTCCACACAAAGGCCATGTCATCCTCGCCGCCAGTCACTGCCAGAGAGTTACTCTTAGGATCCAAGCTCAAGCAGAATACTGCCTCTAGAAAGAAGAGGAGCATATCATTCAGCGGCAGCCTAATGCAATCCTTCCACCAATGCTTCACTCCTGCTAAACAACACAAACTGCTTAGTGGGACTCAAGCTCCACAGACGCTGACTGTTCTGTGTTTCTTACTTAAGTGATTATGACTTGAGCGAGGACAGACAACGGGCTATGAACTCTGAACAGCAGCACAGTTCAACCAGATTCATCCAACAGGCCCATAAGGATTTGTCTGTGGAAGTGATGCAAAAGGTTACAGAATTCTCTTGTGTTACGATCACTGTGGATGTTATTATTGAGCAAGCCAGAGCCCAGAGTGAAGTCTGTCTCAGACACTTACAAAGATAAGGCTCTGATTAAATTTAGGTGTTACTTGTACTTCGAGGAGAAAGACTTTGTGGACTGATCACAAATTTCTTTTTGTGAAAATGCAGAGGAAAAGCTACCGATCCCAAAAACAGAGAACACCAGTAACCACCATTAGAATTTACAAATTAAAATATTTTTTAAAAAGAAAAAAGAACTTAGCCACACGAAATTAAAGTTACACAGTTAAATCAGCTTTACAGAACAACCCCCCAAAAAAACCAGCTTGGTCAAACGTACACAAGTAAACCACTCATCACGCTTCCCCAGAGAGCAGCAGGGGGTGGATCACTGAACACATTCACTGTCGAGTTCAACAGACTCAGGGGGGCGGTGGGCTTGGGCGGGGGGGGGGGGGGGGGGGGGGGGGCAGGTGGGACAAGGGAGTCAAAGGTTAAAGGGTACAGGCAGGAAAGTGAAATTCAGGCCCCATCGCATCAGCCATGATCTTATCAAATTAGGAAGCAGACTCAAGGCACTGAATGGCCGACTCCATCCCCTCAATCTTGGGAGAAGCCACCAGATAACAAATGGCAGCAGAAAGTCTGCCGGCTCACCTGAGGGTTATTACGATCATGGTGCTGAATGCAGCCCAAAGAAATTCAATTGCCTGGTCCATGTGGATCACTGTCAGAGTGAGCTTCACCTATTTATTGTTCTAGAAATCCTCAATAACCTCTCCGAAGAAATGCCTGCACCCCGAATGGAGTCCCAGCCCAAGTTACACCAGCCCCACCCTGAGCGACATGGTCCAGTGTCCCCTGTTACATTTTTCAGTTACTTGTGTGCCTGGAGAAGGTCAGATCACTGTCATCGCGTACCACCTCCATGGTCTCAGCATCATCAGTCTCCCATCCTCCGTCATCTTCATCATCCTCCTCCAGCTCATTCGTAATATCGTCTGTCCAGAAAGAGGGATTAAAAAAGAGAAAAGCAGCTCAGTGGACCTGTTTCACATCATAATTATCAAAGACACATCTCAATACACCCCACCCTGCAATCAGTCCATGCCAGTCCCCACTGGATATTAGCAGTGGATAACGTAATAAGAGGGGAAAGGGGATGAAGACGGGGGGCAGCCAGGGCGGGGGGTCAGGGCAGGGGGGCCGAAACGGGTGGGCCGGGGGGGGGGGGGGGGGAGGGGGGGAATGGGTGGGCTGGGGGGAGGGAGGGGAGAATGGGTGGGGGGAGGGAGGGGAGAATGGGTGGGGGGAGGGGTGGGAATGGGTGGGCCGGGGGGGTGGGAATGGGTGGGCCGGGGGGGTGGGAATGGGTGGGCCGGGGGAATGTGTGGGCCGGGACGGGTGGGGTGGTGACGGGGGGTACTTGGGGGCCGGGCCACCGGGGGGCGGACCAGCTTGGGGGGGTACGGGGGCAGGGAAGGTGGGCATGGGGGCGGGGGGCACGGGGGCGGCGGGCACAGGAGCGGGGAGGGCGGGCACGGGGAGGGCGGGCACAGGGGTGGGGAGGGGGGCACGGGGGCGGGGAGGGGGGCACGGGGCGGGGAGGGGGGCACGGGGCGGGGAGGGGGGCACGGGGAGGGCGGGCACGGGGGCGGGCGCAGGGAGGGCAGGCACAGGGGCGGGGAGGGGGCACGGGGCGGGGAGGGGACACGGGGACGGGGAGGGGGCACGGGGGCGGGGAGGGGGGCACGGGGGCGGGGCACGGGGGCGGGGAGGGGGGCACGGGGGCGGGGAGGGGGCACGGGGGCGGGGAGGGGGGCACGGGGGCGGGGAGGGGGGCACGGGGGCGGGGAGGGGGGCACGGGGGCGGGGAGGGGGGCACGGGGGCGGGGAGGGGGGCACGGGGGCGGGGAGGGGGGCACGGGGGCGGGGAGGGGGGCACGGGGGCGGGGAGGGGGGCACGGGGGCGGGGAGGGGGGCACGGGGGCGGGGAGGGGGGCACGGGGGCGGGGAGGGGGGCACGGGGGCGGGGAGGGGGCACGGGGGCGGGGAGGGGGGCACGGGGGCGGGGAGGGGGGCACGGGGGCGGGGAGGGGGGCACGGGGGCGGGGAGGAGGGCACGGGGGCGGGGAGGGGGGCACGGGGGCGGGGAGGGGGGCACGGGGGCGGGGAGGGGGGGCACGGGGATGGGGGCACAGGGACGGGGAGGGCGGGCGCAGGGAGGGCAGGCACAGGGGCGGGGAGGGGGCACGGGGGCGGGGAGGGGGCACGGGGGCGGGGAGGAGGGGGGCACGGGGGAGGGGAGGGGGGCACGGGGGGGGTGGGGGGGGTGGTTGGGGGACTGGGGGGAGGGGGGCACGGAGGGGGAGAGGGGCACGGGGGGGGGAGGGGGGCACGGGGGGGGAGGGGGGCACGGGGGGGGGGGTGGAGGGAGGCACGGGGGGGTGGGGAGGGGGGGGGTGGTTGGGGGACTGGGGGAGGGGGGCACGGGGGGGGGAGGGGGGCACGGGTGGGGTGGAGGGAGGCACGGGGGGGGTGGGGGGGTGGTTGGGGGACTGTGGGGGGGGGGGGGGGCACCATCCCCGGGTTTACCCGCTGCTGCCTCTCCCTCCTCCGGCGGGCCCGGGTTCAGTTCGATCACTTCCACAATCTCCTCGCCTTCGTGCAGTTCCACCTGGGAACCCAGCTCCTGCTCCGCCATCTAGTTACACTAACTAACTAAACTAACTGACTTAACCAGCTCACACTAACCAGGCCCGCTCCACGCAGGCGCCTGGTCAAAGCGCGGCCTCCCGCCCTCACCGGAAGCCGTTTCTGACTGACCGCCGGAACGGGGCTTCCGGTTCAGGGAGTTGCCGCGCTGCTCTCTGGGAGTTGTAGTCCTCCAACTGCTGCTCGCCCTGTCCCGTCACCCGGCGACGCTGTCTGCGCCTGCGCCAGAGTGCGGCCTGCTGCATTCTGGGACATTGGAGGACCAAGATGGCGGCTGGCTGGAGGACCCTGTCCCGGGGGAGAGGTAAACACTGACCCACAGAGTAAGCAGCGGGAGGGGAGTCCGCACGCAAACTGCTGGAAATATCAGCACATCTGGCAGCGTCTGTGTACACAGTCCAAATACCGCCTCAGCACCTCATCCAAACTCAGTGCGGCACTCCCTCAGTACTGACCCTCTGACAGTGCAGCACTCCCTCAGCACTGACCCTCTGACAGTGCGGCGCTCCCTCAGTACTGACCCTCTGACAGTGCGGCACTCCCTCAGCACTGACCCTCTGACAGTGCGGCGCTCCCTCAGTACTGACCCTCTGACAGTGCGGCACTCCCTCAGCACTGACCCTCTGACAGTGCGGCACTCCCTCAGCACTGACCCTCTGACAGTGCGGCGCTCCCTCAGTACTGACCCTCTGACAGTGCGGCACTCCCTCAGTACTGACCCTCTGACAGTGCGGCACTCCCTCAGTACTGACCCTCTGACAGTGCGGCACTCCCTCAGTACTGACCCTCTGACAGTGCGGCACTCCCTCAGCACTGACCCTCTGACAGTGCGGCACTCCCTCAGTACTGACCCTCTGACAGTGCGGCACTCCCTCAGTACTGACCCTCTGACAGTGCAGCGCTCCCTCAGTACTGACCCTCTGACAGTGCAGCACTCCCTCAGCACTGACCCTCTGACAGTGCGGCACTCCCTCAGTACTGACCCTCTGACAGTGCGGCACTCCCTCAGTACTGACCCGCTGACAGTGCGGCACTCCCTCAGTACTGACCCTCTGACAGTGCGGCACTCCCTCAGTACTGACCCGCTGACAGTGCGGCACTCCCTCAGCACTGACCCTCTGACAGTGCGGCACTCCCTCAGCACTGACCCTCTGACAGTGCTGCACTCCCTCAGTACTGACCCTCTGACAGTGCTGCACTCCCTCAGTACTGACCCTCTGACAGTGCGGCACTCCCTCAGTCCTGACCCTCTGACAGTGCGGCACTCCCTCAGTACTGACTCTCTGACAGTGCAGCACTCCCTCAGCACTGACCCTCTGACAGTGCGGCGCTCCCTCAGTACTGACTCTCTGACAGTGCAGCACTCCCTCAGCACTGACCCTCTGACAGTGCGGCACTCCCTCAGTACTGACTCTCTGACAGTGCAGCACTCCCTCAGCACTGACCCTCTGACAGTGCGGCACTCCCTCAGTCCTGACCCTCTGACAGTGCGGCACTCCCTCAGCACAGACCCTCTGACAGTGCGGCACTCCCTCAGCACTGACCCTCTGACAGTGCGGCACTCCCTCAGCACTGACCCTCTGACAGTGCGGCACTCCCTCAGTACTGACCCTCTGACAGTGCGGCACTCCCTCAGTCCTGACCCTCTGACAGTGCGGCACTCCCTCAGTACTGACCCTCTGACAGTGCGGCACTCCCTCAGTCCTGACCCTCTGACAGTGCGGCACTCCCTCAGTACTGACCCTCTGACAGTGCGGCGCTCCCTCAGTACTGACCCTCTGACAGTGCGGCACTCCCTCAGCACTGACCCTCTGACAGTGCGGCACTCCCTCAGTACTGACCCTCTGACAGTGCGGCACTCCCTCAGTACTGACCCTCTGACAGTGCGGCGCTCCCTCAGTACTGACCCTCTGACAGTGCGGCGCTCCCTCAGTACTGACCATCTGACAGTGCGGCGCTCCCTCAGTACTGACCCTCTGACAGTGCGGCACTCCCTCAGTACTGACCCTCTGACAGTGCGGCACTCCCTCAGTACTGACCCTCTGACAGTGCGGCACTCCCTTAGTACTGACCCTCAGACAGTGCGGCACTCCCTCAGTACTGACCCTCTGACAGTGCGGCACTCTCTCAGTACTGACCCTCTGACAGTGCGGCACTCCCTCAGTACTGACCCTCTGACAGTGCGGCACTCCCTCAGTACTGACCCTCTGACAGTGCGGCACTCTCTCAGTACTGACCCTCTGACAGTGCGGCACTCCCTCAGTACTGACCCTCTGACAGTGCGGCACTCCCTCAGTACTGACCCTCTGACAGTGCGGCGCTCCCTCAGTACTGACCCTCTGACAGTGCGGCACTCCCTCAGTACTGACCCTCTGACAGTGCGCACCCCCTCAGTACTGACCCTCTGACAGTGCGGCACTCCCTCAGCACTGACCCTCTGACAGTGCGGCACTCCCTCAGCACTGACCCTCTGACAGTGCGGCACTCCCTCAGTACTGACCCTCTGACAGTGCGGCGCTCCCTCAGTACTGACCCTCTGACAGTGCGGCACTCCCTCAGTACTGACCCTCTGACAGTGCGCACCCCCTCAGTACTGACCCTCTGACAGTGCGGCACTCCCTCAGCACTGACCCTCTGACAGTGCGGCACTCCCTCAGCACTGACCCTCTGACAGTGCGGCACTCCCTCAGCACTGACCCTCTGACAGTGCGGCACTCCCTCAGTACTGACCCTCTGACAGTGCGGCGCTCCCTCAGCACTGACCCTCTGACAGTGCGGCACTCCCTCAGTACTGACCCTCTGACAGTGCGCACCCCCTCAGTACTGACCCTCTGACAGTGCGGCACTCCCTCAACACTGACCCTCTGACAGTGCAGCACTCCCTCAGCACTGACCCTCTGACAGTGCGGCACTCCCTCAGTACTGACCCTCTGACAGTGCGGCACTCCCTCAGTACCGACCCTCTGACAGTGCGGCACTCCCTCAGTACCGACCCTCTGACAGTGCAGCACTCCCTCAGTACTGACCCTCTGACAATGCAGCACTCCCTCAGCACTGATCCTCTGACAGTGCGGCACTCCCTCAGCACTGACCCTCTGACAGTGCGGCACTCCCTCAGTACCGACCCTCTGACAGTGCAGCACTCCCTCAGCACTCCCTCAGTACTGACCCTCTGACAATGCAGCACTCCCTCAGCACTGATCCTCTGACAGTGCGGCACTCCCTCAGCACTGACCCTCTGACAGTGCGGCACTCCCTCAGTACTGACCCTCTGACAGTGCGGCACGCCCTCAGTACCGACCCTCTGACAGTGCGGCACTCCCCCAGTACTGACCCTGTTACAGGAGAGAAAGAGATTATTCTTTCTTGCTAACTGGACCAGCATTTTCTGCCCATCTCTAAATGCCCTTGAGAAGGTGGCGATGAGCTTCCTTCTTGAACTACTGCAGTCCATGTGGTGTAGGTACACCCAGTGCTGTTATGGTGGGAGTTCCAGGATTTTGACGCAGTGACGGTTTAAAGTTTTTAAAAGTTTATTTATTCATGTCACAAGTTACATTAACTTTGCAATGATGTTACTGTGAAAATCCCCGAGTCACCACACTCCGGCCCCTGATTGGGTACACTGAGGGAGAATTTAGCATGGCCAATACACGTAACCAGCACGTCTTCCGGACTGTGGGAGGAAACCAGAGAACCCGGCGGAAACCCAGGCAGGCACGGGAGAATGTGCAGGCTCCGCACAGATATTGCCCCATGCTGGGAATCAAACCCAGGTCCTTGGTGTTGTGAGGCAGCAGTGCTCGGCACTGTGCCACCGTGCTGCCCTCTGCCACTGTACTGCCCCAGTGAAGGAACGGTGATATATTTCCAACTCAGGATGGTGGGTGACTTGGAGAGGAACCTCCAGTTGGTGGTGTTCCCAGGTATCTGCAGTGCATCTTGTAGATGGTACATACAGCTGCCACTGTTCGTCAGTGGTGGTGGGAGGGAATGCTTGTGGATAGGTGTCGATCGAGTTGCTGCTTTGTCCTGGATGGTGTTGAGCTTCTTGAGTGTTGTTGGAGCTGCACTCACCCAGGCAAGTGGAGAGTATTCCATCACACACCTGACTTGTGCCTTGTAGATGGTGGACAGGCTTTGGGGAGTCAGGAGGTGAGTTACTCTCCGCAGGATTCCCAGTCTCTGACACAATGGTCATGGATAGCATCAATGCTTCATGTTGAGAGGTTGCTGCATTGGACAAACTCTCACCGTTCATCTTTCTGTGGTGACTCTGTCCTCTTTTGCCTTTTTTCACAGGGCTTTGGGGCTGCTGTCGGGGGAAGTTCATCGTCCCTGCCCCTGCTTCAGTGCCCCCACTCTACCCTCACGCAGCACCAGTTGTACAACTCAGCGTTAAATCCATCCACTGTAACCACTACAATAGACCGGCCTTACGATCTGTAGAGAATCCAGGAGGACCAATCCCAAGGCGTCCAGAATACATTCCACAACGGAAGGCCAAGAATCCGATGCGAAAGATTGGACTGGCATGGTAAGAATGGGAAAATTGCCACTGAGAGCAGGAGAAATCAGTTCTGATCATCAGTGTCTGCGATCTGAAAAGACGGGTGTCAGGCTCGCTCTCACTGGTTGTTTCAGTGACTGGACGGCACTCTGTTATCCACTCTCAGACCAAATTAGATCATTCAAACCAAGGCAATGTTCAGTCAGAAACAGAAAATGCTGGAAAATCTCAGCAGGACTGACAGCATTTGGGGAGAAAGAATGGAGCCAATGTCAGAGTGTTACACTTACTGTGACAGAGCCACACTATCGAGGGGTCAGTCAGTGACACAGTGACAGAGCCGCACTATCGAGGGGTCAGTCACACGGTGACACAGTGACAGGGCCGCACTATCGAGGGGTCAGTCAGTGACAGGACCGCACTGTCGAGGGGTCAGTCAGTGACAGGGCCGCACTATCGAGGGGTCAGTCACACGGTGACACAGTGACAGGGCCGCACTACCGAGGGGTCAGTCAGTGACGCAATGACAGGGCCGCACTATTGAGGGGTCAGTCAGTGACAGGGCCGCACTATCGAGGGGCCAGTCAGATGCAGGCTATAGTGCTACAAGTTGCATATTATCCTGTCATTCTCACATTGCCTTGGTCATGTTTCCTGCAGGTTAATCGGTTTACCTTCTGGAATCATCACTTTCCTTCTTGCCAAACGGCAGGTGGACAAGAACCGTCTGAAGCAGCTGAAGGTCAGGCAGAGGATGAAGAATGCCAATGAGGGAGAATACCAGAGCGATCGATACCAGTGAACTCTGGAGGAGTGCAAAGAGCAGATGATAACCTGGCCATGCTTGCTCGATAGCTGTAACCATCCAAAGCCCCAGCATTTTCCATTGGTCACTCTCTGGGAGTGCTTTATCTCCTTGGTCCCTCTCCACCCTCTCGCCTCCCGTCTCCCAATGGACAGCTGACCTGCTCTGTCCTTGGGAGGAGCTCAATCAATGAACCATCAGTTGTGCCTTTGAGTTTCTGGGTTTGTTCCACATCCTGGGAATGTACCTGGAATGGGAGATTGGGAAAGAGGGGAGAAGAAAACTCTGTTTCTTTCCCAGTGCCATCCAACTGCAGCCTGTCAGAACATCTGATTTCTGTATAATCGTGCAAGGAACGAGGCCTGTTTATTTGAGGCTGGTGATTGTAAATCATGTGTAATGTCATCACTGTTTATCTTCTGGCTCAGACTTTGTTTTACGAAAGGATAATGTTAATAAAAGTATTATATATGATTCATAATCACAGTTCCCTTGCTACTTGTGCCACAGTTTTTGAGTAACAGCTTATTATTTATTCTTTCATGGGACATGGGCATCGCTGGCTGGCCGAGCATTTATTGCTCATCCCTAGTTGCCCTTGAGAAGGTGGTGGTGAGCTGCTGCCTTCTACCGCTGCAGTCCATGTGGTATAGGTACACCCACAGTGCTGATGGAGAAGGAATTCCAGGATTTTGATCCAACGACAGTGAAGGAACGGCGATGTATTTCCAAGTCAGGCTGGTGAGTGATCTCAAGGGGAACTTGTAGGTGATGGTTTCCCATGTATCTTCTGGCCTTGTCCTTCTCGCAGGTATAGGCCACATGTTTGAAAGGAGTCTCGGTGAGTTTCTGCAGTGCCTCTTGTCGATGGTACACACTGCTGCCAATGTGGAGGGAATGGATATTGAAGACGGTGGATGGGGTTCCAATCAAGCGACCACTCTGTCCTGCATGGTTTTAGCTTCCTGAGTGTTGTTGGAGCTGCACCCATCCAGGCAAGTGGGGAATTTTCCATCACACTCCTGACTTGTGCCTTATGGATGGTGAACAGGCTTTGGGGAGTCAGAAGGTGAGTTACCCTCTGCAGAATTCCCAGCCTCTGACTTGTTCTTGTTGCCACAGTATTTATAAGGCTGGTCCAGTTCAATTTCTGGTCAATGGTAACCCCCCAGGATGTTGATAGTGGGGGATTCAGCAATGGTAATGCTATTGAATGTCCAGGGGTGATGGTTAGATCCTCCCCTGTTGGAGATGGTCATTGCCTGGCACTTGTGTGACATGAATGTTACTTGCCACTTGTCAGTCCAGCCTGGATACTGTCCGCGTTTTGCTGCATTTGAACATGAACTGCTTCAGTATCTGAGGAGTTGTGAATGGTGCTGAACATTGTGAAATCATCAGCGAACATCCCCACTTCTGACCTTCTGACGGAGGGAAGGTCATTGATGAAGCAGCTGGAGATGGTTGGGTCGAGGACACTCCCCTGAGGGACTCCTGCAGTGATGTCCTGGAGCTGAGATGATTGACCTCCAACCAACACAACCATCTTCCTCTGTGCCGGGTGTGACTCCAACCCGCGGAGAGTTTGCCCGCTGATGACACAAAATAGGTGGGAAGGCAAGTGGTGAGGATGACACAAAGAGTTTACAAGAGGGATGTGGATAGGT
Organism: Mustelus asterias; assembly: GCF_964213995.1. Lineage (NCBI taxonomy): Eukaryota > Metazoa > Chordata > Chondrichthyes > Carcharhiniformes > Triakidae > Mustelus > Mustelus asterias. The sequence goes on from NW_027591249.1 coordinate 82,184, forward strand.
TAAGTGAGTAGACAAAAACTTGGCAGATGGAATATAATGCAAGAAAATGTAAAGTTATGCACTTTGGTAGGAAGAATAAAGGAGTTGAATATTTAAATGGAGAAAGACTGCAGAAAGCTGCAGCGCAGGGGGATTTGGGATCCTCATACTTAAATCACAAAAGCTTCCCTGCAAAATCAGCAGATAATTGGGAAGGTAAATGGAGCATTGGCCTTTACTTCAAAGGAAATAGAATATAAGAATAGGGAAGAATTGCTAAAATTGTACAAGGTACTAGTTAGACCACACTTGGAATACAGTGAACGGTTTTGATCCCCTAATCTAAGGAAAGATGTATTGCCATTGGAGGCACCCAGAGAAGGGATGAAGACTGGCATCTATGAGGCTGGTGACTTGAGATGGATCATCCACTTGGCACTTCTGGCTGAAGCTGGCTGCAAATGCTTCTGCCTCCTCCGGTAACCCCAGCATCACAGATACCAGTCTTCCATTCACTCCATGTAATATGAAGGAACAGCTGAAGGCACTAGATACTGCAGAGGCTATAGGCCCTGACAATATTCCAGCAATAATACTGAAGACTTGTGCTCCAGAACTTGCTGTGCCCCTACGCAGGGCAGCACGATTGCACAGTGGTTAGCACTGCTGCCTCACAGCACCAGGGACCCGGATTCGATTCCCGGCTTGGGTGACTGTGTGGAGTTTGCACATTCTCTGCGTGGGTTTCCTCTGGTTGCTCCGGTTTCCCCTCTCAGTCCAAAGATGTGCGGGTTAGGTTGATTGGCCATGCTCAATTAACCCTAGTGTCAGGGGGATTAGAAGGGTAAATATGTGGGGTTGCGGGAATAGGGCCTGGGGGGGGTGGTATTGTGGTTGGTGCAGACTCGATGGGCCAAATGGCCTCCTTCTGCACTGTCGGGATTCTATGATTCCCAAACATTCTAGTACAGCTACAACTGTGGCATCTACCCAACAATGTGGAAAATTGCCCAGGTATGTCCTGTACACAGGAAACAGCTCAAATCCAACCCAGCCAATTACTGCCCAATCAGTCCACTCTCGATCATCAGTGAAGTGATGGAAAGGTTATCAATGTTGCTATCAAGCAGCAACTGCTCAGCAATAAACAGATCGATTCCGGGGATGAAGGGGTTGACAAATGAGGAGAGATTGAACAGTTTGGCCTTGTACTCACTGGAGTTTAGAAGGATGAAAGGGGATCTGACTGACTTGTATAACATTTTAAAAGGTTTTGATAAAGTAAATGTAGACCAAATGTTTCCTCTTATGGGGCAATCTGGAACACGAGGTCACGAGTATAGGCTGAGAGGCGGTAGATTTAAAACTGAGATGAGGAGGAACTACTTCTCGCAGAGGGTGGTGAATTTGTGGAACTCGCTGCCCCAGAGCGCGGTGGAGTCTGAATTGTTGAATGGTTTCAAGAAGGAGATAGATATATTTTGAATAGAAATGGGGTAAGGGGATATGGGGAAGAGGTTGGGAGGTGGATTTGAGACCAGGGAGAGATCAGCCATGATCTGATTGAATGGCGGAGCCCAGGCTCGAAGGGCTGAACTTGCCGACTTCTGCTCCTAATTCCGATGTTTCTATGTCCTATCTTAAAAAGCATTTAGATGAGCACTTGAAACTCCATAGCGTACAAGGCTATGGACCAAGTGCTGGAAAATGGGATTAGAATAGATAGGTGCTTGATAGCTGGCACAGATATGATGGGCTGAAAGGCCTCTTTCCGTGCTTAAAGCTCTAACTATGACTCTAAATATTGGAACAATAATTTAAAAAGGGGAAGCTACAGGACAGTGGGGATAGTTTGGGATTGATACAGGGCTGTGGAGAGAGAGTGGGGCAGTGGGATTAGTTTGGAGATTAATACAGGGCTATGGGGAGAGTGTGGGGCAGTGGGATTAGTTTGGGATTGATACAGGGCTGTGGAGAGAGAGTGGGGCAGTGGGATTAGTTTGGAGATTAATACAGGGCTATGGGGAGAGTGGGGCAGTGGGATTCGTTTGGGATTGATACAAGGCTATGGGGAGAGAGTGGGGCAGTGGGATTAGTTTGGGATTGATCCAGGGCTATGGAGAGGGAGTGGGGCAGTGGGATTAGTTTGGGGTTGATACAGGGCTCTGGGGAGGGAGTGGGGCAGTGGGATTAGTTTGGGGATTGATACAGGGCTATGGGGAGAGCAGAGCAGTGGGATTAGTTTGGGATTGATACAGGGCTATGGGGAGAGCAGAGCAGTGGGATTAGTTTGGGATTGATACAGGGCTATGGGGAGAGAGTGGGGCAGTGGGATTAGTTTGGGATTGATACAGGGCTATGGGGAGGGAGTGGGGCAGTGGGATTAGTTTGGGATTGATACAGGGCTATGGGGAGAACAGAGCAGTGGGATTAGTTTGGGATTGATACAGGGCTATGGGGAGAGAGCGGGGCAGTGGGATTAGTTTGGGGATTGATACAGGGCTATGGGGAGAGAGTGGGGCAGTGGGATTAGTTTGGGGATTGATACAGGGCTATGGGGAGAGAGTGGGGCAGTGGGATTAGTTTGGGGATTGATACAGGGCTGTGGGGGGGGAGCGGGGCAGTGGGATTAGTTTGGGGATTGATACAGGGCTATGGGGAGAGAGTGGGGCAGTGGGATTAGTTTGGGGATTGATACAGGGCTATGGGGAGAGAGTGGGGCAGTGGGATTAGTTTGGGGATTGATACAGGGCTCTGGGGAGGGAGCGGGGCAGTGGGATTAGTTTGGGGATTGATACAGGGCTATGGGGAGAGAGTGGGGCAGTGGGATTAGTTTGGGGATTGATACAGGGCTGTGGGGGGAGAGCGGGGCAGTGGGATTAGTTTGGGGATTGATACAGGGCTATGGGGAGGGAGTGGGGCAGTGGGATTAGTTTTGAGTTGTAGCACTATCAAATTTGGACAAACGGTCTGTGCTATGATTCTATGGTTGTGCCGATGTTGAAAGTTTATTCACCACTAGAGGGTGGCACCTCGCTACAATCAGGCTCTGACCCTCATCAGTGTCTAAACTGAATAACTTCTTTGTCTCCGATACTTCAGACCACACACCTCCCCGTTTATCTTCAGAATAATAAACAGCATCTAATTGGATCTTCAGCATGTCTATTTAGTGCAGTAATTGTTGTGGTTCTCGACCTGAACTGACAATTCCAAAGGGACGAGTTCTCCCCCAAGACAAGCTGGGAATTGAGTTTTAGGAACGAACACTGGAAAGATTGGAAATGGAAAGCTGGGAGATTTGTTGAATCACAAGACAAATAATGGACGCTGAGTCACTCGGTTAGCGCTAATCTCAATAACAACCAGTCACAGTTCCTGAGAAATATCTCACCCACCCAGCAACCACCCACCCAGCAACCAACCACCCCCCAACACACCCTCCCAAACCCCCCTGCCAAATTCTCTCCTCCCAAACACCCCCCTCCCAGCCCCACCCCCAAACTCTCCCTCTCTCAACCCCCTCCCAAACTCCCCCCTCCAAAAACTCACCTCCTCCCAAACTTCCTCTCCCCCCAAACTCACCACCTCCCCCCAAATTCATCCCCCTTCCCACTCCCAAACCTCACCCCCTCCCGAAACCAGCCCCCCCCCAAACTCCCTCCTCCCAAACTCACCCCTCCCAAACTTTCCCCCCAAATTCACCCCATCCCCAAACTCTCCGCTCCCAAAAATCACCCCCTCCCAAAACTCAGCCCCCGACCTAGCTGTTGTTGATGGCCCACAGTGCCTCAAAGCGTGTCTGCCTCCACCACCCTACTTGGCAGCGCATTCCAGGCCCCCACCACTCTCTCTGTAAAAAACGTCCCTCATGGATGCCCAGCCTCGAGTTGCTGGATCGGTTTGAAGTCTGTCCCATTTAGCACGGTGATAGTGCCACACAACACGATGGAGGGTATCCGCAATGTGTGGATGAAACTTTGTCTCCACAAGGACTGTGCGGTGGTCACTCTTACCGATACTGTCATGGACAGATACATTACAGTAAGAAGTCTCTCAACACCAGGTTAAAGTCCAACAGGTTTATTTGGTAGCAAATACCATAAGCTTTTGGAGCGCTAGCGCTGCTCCGAGCAGCGCTCCGAAAGCTTATGGTATTTGCTACCAAATAAACCTGTTGGACTTTAACCTGGTGTTGTGAGACTTCTTATTGTGTTCACCCCAGTCCAACGCCGGCATTTCCACATCACAGATACATTACGACAGACAGGTTGCTGAGAATAGGGTCAAGTATGTTTTTCCCTCTTGTTGGTTCCCTCACCAGCTACCGCAGTCCCAGTCTAACAGCGATGTCCTGTAGGACCCGGCCAGCTCGCTCTATGGTCCTGCTGTCGAGCCACTCTTGCTGATCGACATTGCAATCCCCACCCAGAGTACATTCTGTGCCCTCACCACCCTCAGTGCTCCCCCCAAGTGGTATTCAACATGGAGGAGTACTGATTCATCAGCTGAGCGAGGGGGGTGCGGGACGTGGTAATCAGCAGGGGATTTCCATGCCCACATTTGACCTGATGCCATGAGACTTCATGGGATCTGGAGTTGACGTTGAGGGCTCCCAGGGTAACTCCCATAAGAAATAGGAACAGGAGTAGGCCATTCGGCCCCTCGAGCCTGCTCCACTAATCAATAGGATCTTGGCTGATCCAGCAAATCTTATGTCCACTTTCCTGCCCATTCTCCACAACCCTTGATTCCCTTACTGATCAAAAATCTATCTCAGCCTTAAATATACGCAAGGATCTGTCCCCACAGCGCTCTGTGGCAAGGAGCTCCAAAGACTCACAACCTTCTGAGAGAAGAATTTCCTCCTTATCTCAATGTTAAATCGCTGCTCCCTCCTGACTGTACACCACCTCAAATGGTTTGGTGATGCTGGTGTCTGGGACATTATCAGTCAGGTATGATTCCTTGAGTATGATTATTCTTGACCAGTAAGGAAGATTTTTGCCAGGTCGACACACCCCTGTTGGTTCCGGTGCTTTGGTCACTGCCGGGTCAGTCCAGTTTAATTAATTTTTTTATTAATTCTCTAGTATTCTCTGGGGCGGCACGGTAGCACAGTGGTTAGCACTGCTGCTTCACAGCTCCAGGGACCTGGGTTCGATTCCCGGCTTGGGTCACTGTGTGGAGTTTGCACATTCTCCTCGTGTCTGCGTGGGTTTCCTCCGGGTGCTCCGGTTTCCTCCCACAGTCCAATGATGTGCGGGTTAGGTTGATTGGCTATGCTAAAAATTGCCCCTTAGAGTCCTGAGATGCGTAGGTTAGAGGGATTAGTGGGTAAATGTATAGGGAAATGGGGTAGGGCCTGGGTGGGATTGTGGTCGGTGCAGACTCGATGGGCCAAATGGCCTCTTTCTGCACTGTAGGGTTTCTATGAATTTTGAATAGTATAACTGAGTGTCTCACTCGGCCATTTCAGAGGGGATTCACGAGTCAGCCCCAGTGTTGTGAGTCTGGAGTCACAGGTCAGCCAGGCCGGGTAAGGACTGCTCCAATAAAGGGATTTCTTTAATTGAATTCAAATTCCACCATCCGCAGCGGTGGGATTCGAACCCGGTCTCTGGATTACTCGCCTACTGAGAAAACCATCACCTCCTCACTGTGGCTGTACCTACACCACCTGCACTGCACAGATTTAAAAATTGGCTCACCACCGCCTTGTCAAGGGGCAATTAGGAATGGGCTATTAATAAATTGCCTGCGTGCTCACCTCCCAAGAATGAAGTTTTTAAAATACTGACGTGTAAATCCAGCATTTTTCTATTTTAAAATTTGACTCAATTGTCGGCAGTTTGTAATGAAAAGCATTTTATTATAACATTGTCCAGAGTACAGGTTCCGACACTAACCTTGTAAACATTCAGCAGGTAAATGAAATTATAAAGCAGCAACAATGAACACTTAATAATGATGCGAACACAATAATGCAGAAAACCTTCCCACTTGAGATGGTTGAGATGAAACTTGATGGAGATATTTAAGGGGTTTACTCGAGAGAAAATCATAGAATCCCCACAGTGCAGAAGGAGACCATTCGGCCCATCGAGTCTGCACCAACAACAATCCCACCCAGGCCCTATCCCCGTAACCCCACATGCTTATCCCTGCTAATCCCCCTGACACTACGGGGCAATTTAGCATGGCCAATCAACTTAACCTGCACACCTTTCAGACTGTGGGAGGAAAGCAGAGCACCCGGAGGAAACCCACACAGACACGGGGAGAATGTGCAGACTCCACACAGACAGTGACCCGAGCCGGGAATCGAACCCAGGTCCCTGGAGCTGTGAGGCAGCAGCATAACCACTGTGCCGTCCCTTAAAATGGTTCCACTGGTGGGAGAAACCAAATCTACTGGGTAATGTAGATCTTATTATTTAAAAGAAGATATAGTTGTGTTCGAAGCAGCTTAGAGAATGTCACTCGAATCATTCCTGGGATGAGGGGCTTATCTTAGAAGGATAGGTTGAGCAGGTTGGGCCTGTATAGCATGGAAGAAACGATACTTTTCACTATGTTAATACATGTGACAATAATAAATCAAATCAAATTAAATGTACCCATTGGAGTTTAGGAGATTGATTTTGATTTGATTTATTATTGTCACATTATTAGTATACAGTGAGAAGTATTGTTTCTTGTGCGCTATACAGACAGCATATCATTCATAGAGAAGGAAAGGAGAGAGTGTAGAATATAGTGTTACAGTCATAGCTAGGGTGTAGAGAAAGATCAACTTAATGTGAGGTAGGTCCATTCAAAAGTCTGACAGCAGCAGGGAAGAAGCTGTTCTTGAGTCGGTTGGTACGTGACCTCAGACTTTTGTATATTTTTCCTGACGGAAGAAGGTGGAAGAGAGAATGTCCGGGGTGCGTGGGGTCATTAATTATGCTGGCTGCTTTTCTGAGGCAAAGTTTCGGGAAGTGTAGACAGAGTCAATGGATGGGAGGCTGGTTTGCGTGATGGATTGGGCGACATTCACGACCTTTTGTAGTTCCTTGCGGTCTTGGGCAGAGCAGGAGCCCCATACCAAGCTGTGATACAACCAGAAAGAGGTGATCTTATTGAAACCTATCAGATCCCGAGGGGGTTTGACAGGGTGGATTCTGGGAGAATGTCTTCCCCTGTGGGAGAAAATAGAGTAAGGGGCCTGGAAGTTAAGTCTGAGACGAGGACAATTTTGTTCACTCAAGAGGGCCATTAGTCACTGGAATTCTCTTCCCCAGAGAGCAGTGCAGGCTGGGTCATTCAATTTATTCAAGGCTGAGTTAGACAGATATTTGATAAACAAGGAGGTCAGGTGTTACGGGTTGGGGGGGGGGGGCGGAGGGGGAGGGCAGACAGGTGTCAGTGTGCAGAGGCAGTTCAAAGTGATCTATATTTGCGCTGTTGGATGTTAGAAATAAGATATAAATTTCAGTGTGTTTAATTGCATGTTTTTGTGTAGGAAACAGTGACCTCTCATTAGATTCATATAAATAACGGTGTTTGCATGTATGGGTTTTTTTGTTCCATTTCAAGCTGTGTCTTTAGTTTAGGGAATTTATGTGGTGTGAAAGGTAAACAAGAGTTTGGAGAAAGAATGAGCTGTTTTGTGCTTTTAGTTTAGCTGAATCCATAGCATTCAGAGTTAGGAAGCTCGAGAGGGAACAGCTCTCACTGCCCTGCTGGAAGAAAAGCCATACAATGTAGTAATGGGCAAGAACACAAGTCCCAGAGAAACTAAAGGACAGTTAGTTCCAGACACTGGAGAATGAAGAGAAGTTTTCAGGAAAATTGAAGGAAAAAGGAAAGCAGGATTTAGAATTTGAGCAGGGTACTGTTCACGAGAGTTAAAGACAGAATTGGAAAGAGGGTGAAATTGGCTGGAGAAAACCCAGATATCTGAAGCAATTGAAAGGTCGGTGTCCTTATTCCAGCTTTGCAGCAATAGTGTTCAGTTGGGGACTGAGAGATCGTGTGAAAAACGTGAATGCTCATGGTAAAGGAACACTGAAAGGAGAGTTGGAAATCCTGGAGGTGGATCCTTGGTGAAAGCAGTTGAGGGAAAGCATTGCTTGTAAGAAGATTCTAAAGTGTGTCTTTTGAAAGTGGAGTTTGGAAACTCTTCTGTGATTATCTTCGGAGGGGGGGGGGGAATTTAAGGAGTAATTCACAGACTCTCGATTGGGTGACATCCACCACTTGGTCTCTGAGTGAGGTGTTGTCTCTCTACAGTTAGCCTATTGGGTTACAGGGACTGTGTAGTTACTGCAAACATTATAGCCCAGGATATACTTGGTGACCTGTGTTATTCTTAAATTCTGTGTACATTTGTGAAGATAAGTGGGAATGAAGGAGCATTGTATTACCGTCAAACTGTTCACATTTAGTACATGTTTTTGTTGTTAAAAGTTAAAGTCTTTTGAATCAATGTTTAATTCTGGGAACCTTCTAGTCCAGTAGCAATGTGAACAGAGATCTAAAACACAGCCATGATCTTATTGAATGGTGGAGCAGGCTTGAGGGGCCGAATGGCCTCCTCCTGTTCCCAAGTCCTATGGTTCCATGTTCCATTGCTTTAGAATAAATAGAGAAAGCTGTATAATTAACAGTCGGCACGGACCAGCGGAAACTATTAAAAGTGGATATAATGTTAACAGTTGACTTATACAGAGTATGTCAGTTAGTCCGAGATGTCAGCTCTGGAATTCGAATTCTGTGGGGGGGATGAGCTGCTTTGTAACACGGAGAATGTTACTTTAACACAGGGTGAACTCAAACCTGTTTTCAGTCACACTCGAGTTAAACAATCACTGAATCTTATTACCCAGGGTGAGGCCAATCGGCCCATTGTGCCTGTGCTGGTACTTTGGTAAAGTAATCCAATTAGTCCTAATTCCCCTTGCCCCTTCCCAAAATTCTATTCTTTTAAATATTAATCCAATTCCTTTTTGTAAATTCCTCCTAAATCTGCCTCCATTGTCCTTTCAGTCGGTGTTCCGTCTCACAACTCACAGCAGAGAAAAATCCTCAGTTCTTTTCCCAATCGCCTTAAACCCATCCTGTAGTTACTTTTATTTATTTATTAGTGTCACAAATAGTCTTACATTAACACTGCAATTAAGTTACTGTGAAAATCCCCGAGTCACCACACTCCGGCGCCTGTTCGGGTACACTGAGGGAGAATTTAGCGTGGCCAATGCACCCTAACCAGCATGTCTTTCGGACTGTGGGAGGAAACCGGAGCACCCGGAGGAAACCCACGCAGACACGGGGAGAACGTGCAGACTCCACACCGACAGTGACCCAAGACGGGAATTGCTGTGAGGCAGCAGTGCTAACCACTCCCCTCCAGCTGCTGCTTGTGTGGGGGGGCGCGGTTAAGTACACTGAGCGTAATTATCTTTAATCACCCCTCTTTAGCCAGTCCCTCAGCATCAAGGATGACATTTCTGCTTCAATGGGTTTTGCGATGGTTGGTAACTCCCAGCAGTGATCTGCAGACTCCTGCCGCCTGTGGAGCAGACAGTGCTCAGTGGGCTGGGTGGATGGCTTGTTTGGAGGTTTGTGCGCTCGTTCTACACATTCCTGACCGAGTCTCTCCCTGTTTCCGGTCTATTCCTGAATGAACCTTCTCCATTCGGGTCAGTTATAAGCCAGGGTCTCCCATGAGTCGATGGGAATCTTTAGCCTCTTCGGGAATGCTTTGAGAACATTCCTTAAAGCATTTTCCACTGTCCACCTGGGAGTCTCCTGCTGCGATCGAGTTCCAAGTGGACCGGTTGCTTTGGGAGTTCAGTGTCAGGCATGTGAACGACATGTCCCACCTAATGGAGCTGGTTTGCAGTGATTAGCACCTCTGCTGGGCGAGCTGGTGTGGAGGAGGACACTGCTGTTAGACCACTTTTCTTGTTGGTAGATTGGGAGGATCTTGCGAAGGGACGGCTGGTGGGATCTCTCCAGCGCTGTATGTTGTTCAGTGCTCTGAAACATATCGGAGTGCGGAGTCACCAGTAACTCGTGGATCATAACCCTGATCTCAGGTTTAACATCCTGGCCTTCAAATATTCATTTCCTCAGGAGGCTGAAGGTTTCACACCATCTCACCCATCGATCACACGAGTTCAGGATTACCTTTGATTTGTGGGGAATCCTTCAGGCAGGAGACTGAGAGAAACAGTACAAGGTGGGCCCAGAGGTAACGACAGTTAACTTGTACAAATTGGGATCACCAGAGAATGAAACAGTTCATTTCCTTTCGAAGCCAGAATACTGCAGATGCCGGAAGTCGGAATACAAGCAGAAAGTTCTGGAAATACTCGGCAGGTCAGGCAGCATCTGTGGAGTGAGAAACTGAGATAATATTCCAGCTCGATGACCTTTCAGCCAATCACAAGCCTTGGCCTTTTGTTGATTCCTCCTCTCTGGCTCTGATTTGTTGAAAAACGGTGAACATTTTCCCAGTTCCGGTGACGGTTCGTTGACTGAAACGTGAACTCAGTTTTTCTCTCTCTGCGGAGAGGCTGCCAGACTTGCTGAGTATCTCCAGTGTTATCGGGTTTTACTTCCTCGTTAGGTTATATCAGGCTGGGAGCGTAGTACCTGGGAGAACAGGAACTGCATCAACAATTCCAATGGTGCTGAGTTAACCTTTCTCCCGACTCTATAAGCGCGAGATTATCTTACACAAGGAGAGAGAATGAAGGAAGCCAGCAGGAGTGTGGGTGGCAGAATCACAGCTATCTTTATCTGGATCCAAATAGCTGAAGCAGGTAGATGAAGATTTGTACAATGTCTGTGTAGAGTCTGAGAGCTCCATAAACATACTCCTCCGGGCTGATGGAGTGTCGCCTGTTCCCCAGGATCAACTGAGTGTCAAAGGCCAAGAACTAGAGACAGAGAGAGAGAGAGAGAAGGTTAACCAATGCTGAAGGAAGGAGGAGGCGGAGGTGAACTCTGTATCTAACCCCGTGCTGTCCCTGTCCTGGGAGTGTTTGATGGGGGACAGTGTAGAGGGAGCTTTACTCTGTATCTAACCCCGTGCTGTCCCTGTCCTGGGAGTGTTTGATGGGGACAGTGTAGAGGGAGCTTTACTCTGTATCTAACCTGTGCTGTACCTGTCCTGGGAGTGTTTGATGGGGACAGTGTAGAGGGAGCTTTACTCTGTATCTAACCCCGTGCTGTACCTGTCCTGGGAGTGTTTGATGGGGACAGTGTAGAGGGAGATTTACTCTGTATCTAACCCCGTGCTGTACCTGTCCTGGGAGTGTTTGATGGGGGACAGTGTAGAGGGAGCTTTACTCTGTATCTAACCCTGTGCTGTACCTGTCCTGGGAGTGTTTGATGGGGACAGTGTAGAGGGAGCTTTACTCTGTATCTAACCCGTGCTGTACCTGCCCTGGGAGAGTTTGATGGGAGAAAGTGTAGAGGGAGCTTTACTCAGTATCTAACCCCATGCTGTACCCGTCCTGGCAGTGTTTGATGGGGACAAGGTAGAGGGAGCTTTACTCTGTATCTAACCCCGTGCTGTACCTGTCCTGGGAGTGTTTGATGGGGACAGTGTAGAGGGAGCTTTACTCTGTATCTAACCCCGTGCTGTACCTGTCCTGGGAGTGTTTGATGGGGACAGTGTAGAGGGAGCTTTACGCTGTACCAGCAGTGATACAGAGGGATTCAGTGTTACAGACATCAGTCTTGACTATTGGCCCAGAATAGATCTGGACAGCAGTTGCTGACTGGAGGAAGCATCACTCACCAAAGTAAAAACAATAGCTGCAATCGCAGAATACAACATGTGAAGCCATGGAATCTGCCAAAATATGGAGAGAATGGATTAATCAGCATGATGAGTCTCCTTCGATAGAACAAGATTCACAATCTTTGCTACCGAGACGGACAAGGGCAGCAGATACCTGGGAATGCCACCACCTGCAAGTTCTCCTCGTCACTCAGCATCCTGACTCGGAATTTCAGTAACATTTAACTTGTCGACAACTTTCACGCTTTAAAAGACAGAACAGATCTTTCCCGTCTCACTTTTAACAAAACCTACAAACACATTTCACAGTTTGAGTTGACACTCCCTGAACTAAATGTTCAATTCTCCCAGAATCAGTCCATCCTGAGAGTTTATCTCTGGTCTTTTCTTGGTCGGGAACCTTCCATTTTCAGAACTTTAAAAAGATTCTGCCACGGGATGTGGGCATCGCTGGGTCAGCATTTGGTGCCCATCCCTAATTGGCCATTCACCCAGTGTCTCGCTCGGCCATTTCCGAGGGGCAGTTGAGAGTCAACCACATTGTTGTGTGTCTGGAGTCACATGTAGGCCAGACGGGGTAAGGACGGCAGATTTCCTTCCCTAAAGGACATTAGTGACCCAGATGGGTTTTTACGACAATCGGCAACAGTTTATTTTTTTGAATTCAGATTTCACCATCTGCCATATGGTTAGATTCGAACCTCGATCCCCAGAATGTCGCGCTGGGTCTCTGGATTATTAGTCCAAATAAAATACGACTATACCGTCACTTCACTCATAGTGAGAGCTTTATTTCCTCTGGAGATTCACTCCCTAGCTCAAGCTAGGCGACTCTTCCCACCTCATTTTAACTCCTCACGAGTTCAGTCTTTTCAATCCAGGCTCCCTCCCACATTCCGGTGAGGCAAACTATTGAGATGTTTGGGTCTGTAGCTCTTCCTCTCTCCAGGATTCAGGCAGACTAACTCCGCTCACTGGGATACTTTGTGATATTTTTAGGTTAACATCTCTCCTCCTCTACCTCTTTCTCTCGCAGCCTCTCTTTCCTCTCCTCTCCCTCCATCCCTCTCTCTCCAACCTCCATCTCGGATTTTGATTCTCACTTTGCGAGTTTTGTGCGTGACTTACATATTTGAAAGAGAGAACTATCGTGACGACAATCCCGGCAACAAAGAGGCCAATCCCCAGAGCACAGAACAGACCTCCACACGAAGTGAAGTCCACCTGAAATTAAAATTGCTGCTTTTAATCCTCTGAACATCCGAACATCCACTCATGTACCCCTCCCCCTCCCCGCAACACTCTGCCCCCTACACCCCCCAGGTCCTGTTACCTTGGTCTGGAAGCAGAAGATGGTGACGCCGAGACAGACCAGGGCAGTCATCCCGAGGCAGATGAACACAGACTTGGTGCTGTAATAACTGCAGGCAGAGGAGGGAGACATTACAGGGAGGTTACAGAGACTGAGAATGGTCACAGACACTGCACACATCAGCCCCAAGCAGCTGGCATTAATCATACAGCACAGAAGGCCATTCAGCCCATTCTGACAGTTCTGCCTATCCAGTTACGCTTAACCCCCCTGTTTCTTTCCCCATAGTCCTGCGAATTTATTCTTTTCAAGACTTCCCTCAATTCCCAGTCACTGCCAGTCTCTCCATATTGAAACAAAGATGGTGTGCAGGCTCCAAATGATCTGACATCCAATAATGTCAATAATTCAGGGAATCGGATGTTGTAGAAGAAATGCAGAAAGTTTCAGATGAATAAAGTGGGTGAGAGTGGACGGATCATTGACAGCTCTCTCTCTGTGGGGTCCATGGACCGGATATGAAAGCAATGGGTTATCGCTCAGTTATCTTCCCCTCTCCTGATGCCAGGAACACACTGGGGTGGGGTTTCCTGGCCCTCTGCTCCCCACCCCCTCCCCGCCAATCAGCGAGCCGGCCTCAGGGTGGCGCTAGTGAGCACGGATTCCCACTGGATTGGTCCATGATTACACTGGGCAGAGTTGGGCAGTGGTTTACCTTGTGTGGTGTGACCAGGAATCTCTCCCGCTCTCACCACCTGGAACCAGGATTATTGGGAAGATTTACAGGCTGATACTCAAGCTGATTGGCCGGATTCTGAAAGCACCTTCCTTGGCCATCAAGTGCTGACGTGGGATTTGAACCCGGAGCTTCTGTTCCAGAGGCGGGGACACTACCCACTGCGCCATCAGAGCTCCCCTACCCTACACCTCAGTGCCTGTAATCCAGCTTCCCTGAAACTCTCACCCCAAACAGAGAGTGTAAACTCTAACCCTCCGATACAGCAACCTCCCCCCCACTTTTAATCTGTCTCTTTCTGATAACCTCACTATGGGGTCACTTTAGACACCACCCCCTCCACCTCCTTCCTCTCCTGGCCATGCCTGATCCCCAGATTCAAATACTCCATGGCCGCTTTTCCTGGAGCCTCAGACTCGCCCCTTCCCAGTGCTCCCCCCTGCCTTAGGGGGGGGTTTGAGACATGGGTCTGAGAATTCTGGGGTTTGGTTACGTGAATGACAGGCTTTCTTTGTTATGGGATGAGGTTGTTGCTAACAAAACCAATATTTATTACCCATCCCTAATTGCCCCAAATAACCCCTCGTTAATGTGACTGAATCAGAGAATCAGGCCCAGCTGTCTGTCCTCCTTCGCACCAGTGGAAACCGAACCTGCTCGCAAGCCTGAATAGGACACTCGCCTCTGGAAGGCATCACACCCACACACTCAGACAGATGGCTGTCACTGTAACCCCCATACCTTGCAATTGTTCCAGTCAGATATGACATCGCCAAGGTCTAGATGGGGAAATAAGAAGATAAACATCAGTAAGATCGAGATCACAGATTCCAGCATGGGAACGGGACAGTAATGAACAAACACGTCTCCACACCGCCCGAGTTGAATATCCACCACGGTGGTGTCAGAATGTGAATTGAATTTCAAAATAAGAACATGGGATTGGTCAGAACGATTAGGAAACATTGCATTTTGTAAAGAACATTGCGGATTCACTCAGGCCTGAGTGAAAATCTGCACTCGTTAGACAGCGAGAGGCAGCTCTAATTTCATAGTCTCTCCAGCGAGACTCGAACCCACAACCTTCAGACGGGACTGTGCTGCCCAATGAGCCACGGCCAAAACATAGTCTCTGCAATAAAATGCTAAGGCCCATCAGAGGAGTCTTTGCGAACATAAACCTGACTCAACCAAAGAAGGAGCTATTATACCAGGGTGTCTAAACTTGGTCAAAGAGCGAGAAAGAGAGACAGAGAGATAGAGAGCATGGAAGGGAAAGCGAGTCGGAAGGGAAAGCGAGTCGGAAGGGACAGAGAGTCGGAAGGGACAGAGAGTCGGAAGGGACAGAGAGTTGGAAGGGACAGAGAGTCAGGTTTTAATGGAAGTCGCTACAGAGATAGTGGATCCATTGGTTGAAATGTTTTGTTACTCGCTAAGTTCCAGAAGGGTACCAGAAGATTGGAAAACAGCCAATGTGACTCCCTCATTCAAAAAGGGAGGAAGGCAGAAGGCAGGGAACTATATTATTATTGGTAAGACGCTGGAGTCAATCAAAGAGGAACTAGCTAATCATTTCGGAAAGCTGAATATAACCAAACCTAGTCAACATGGTTTTATGAAAGGTATATCATGTTCAATTCTTTGAGGGTGTAATGCGGAGAGTAGATAAGAGGGGAACCTGTAGATGTAGTGTATTTAGATTTACAGAAGGCATTTGACAAGGTGCCGCATAAGAGGCTGGTGCATAAAGTAAAAGCCCATGGAATTGGAGGAAGTGTGATAGCATGGATTGAAAACTGGCCGTCACACAGAAAACATAGATTTGGAATAAAGCGGTCCTCTTCAGAATGGAAAGATGTAACTACTGGAGCACCGCAGGGATCAGTTCTTGGCCCACAATTGTTCACTATTTACATTTATGACCTGGAGGGAGGAACGGAATGTAAGGTTTCCAAATTTGCCGATGATTCGAAAATAAGTGGAAGGACCGGTTGTGATGAGGATGTTGTGATTCTATAACGGGATGTAGATAGATTGAGTGAGCGAAAACATGATAAATGGAGTTTAATGTGGGGAAGTGTGAGGTTCCCATTTTGATAAGAGGAGTCAAAAGGCAGATTATTATCTAAATGGAGAGAGACTGGAGGTGAGTGAAGTGCAGAGGGATCTGGGTGTTCTAGTGCATGAATCACAAAAACTAGCAAGCAGGTCCAACAAGTAGTTAAGAAGGCAAATGGCATTTTAGCCTTTATTGCAAAGGGGTTGGAGTTTAAGAATAGGGAGGTTTTATTACAATTGTACAGGGTGTTGGTGAGGCCTCACCTGGAACACTGCATACAGGTTCGGTCCCCTTACCTTAAAAAGGATATAGTAACATTGGAGGCAGTCCAAAGGAGATTCACCAGGCTAATTCCTGTGATGAGAGGGTTGTCCTATCAAGAGAGACTGAATAGACTGGGTCTGTATTCCTTGGAGAAGAGAAGAGTGAGGGGTGACCTTATTCAAATATATAAGATCCTGAGGGGTTTGGTAGGGTAGATGGTGAAATGTTGTCACTAGTGGGAGAGTCTCGAACAAGGGGGTGCAGCGACAAGATAAAGGGCCGGTCATTTAAAACTGAGGTGCGTAGAAATTTCTTCTCGCAGAGGGTGGTGAATCTCTGGAATTCTCTGCCCCAAAGGGTGGTGGAGACTGGATCATTAGAAGTGGGCGGCACGGTAGCACAGTGGTTAGCACTGCTGCTTCACAGCTCCAGGGACCTGGGTTCGATTCCCGGCTTGGGTCACTGTCTGTGTGGAGTTTGCACATTCTCCTCGTGTCTGCGTGGGTTTCCTCCGGGTGCTCCGGTTTCCTCCCACAAACCAAAGCTGTGTGGGTTAGGTTGATTGGCCATGCTAAAAAAATTGCCCCTTAGTGTCCTGAGATGCGTAGGTTAGAGGGATTAGTGGGTAAATATGTAGGGATATGGGGGTAGGGCCTGGGTGGGATTGTGGTTGGTGCAGACTCGATGAGCCGAATGGCCTCTTTCTGTACTGTAGGGTTTCTATGATTCTATGAAGTATTTAAAGTGGAGGTGGATAAATATTTGATAGATCGAGGAATAGAGGGCTATGGGGAAATGGCACAGAGAAGGAGCTGATCGTATTGAATGGTGGGGCAGGCTTGAAGGGCCGACTGGTCTACTCCTGATTCTATCTCGTGTTCTTGTGAGCTGGAAGGGAAAGGGAGTTGGAAAGAAGGGAGAGTCGGAAAGGAGGGAGAGTCGGAAAGGAGGGAGTCAGAGAGAGAGAGATAGTCGGAAGGGAGAGAG
>NW_027591250.1:0-2500 GCF_964213995.1 Mustelus asterias
ACCAGTCAGACCCTGGTTATCTCGTCAATCCCTGCTTAACTGCTCTGTCCAAGGCCTGATTTCTGTCCCCAGTTAACTGGACTGTCTCTGGTTAGTTAGTCAGTGCCTGGTTATCTTGCCAGTTCCTAGTTAACTGCTGTGTCCCAGGCCTGGTTCCTGTCCCTGGTTACCCAGTCAGTCCCTGGCTAACTAGTTAGTCCCAGGCCTGCCTCCTGTTCCTGGTTAACTAGTCAGTGCCTGGTTATCTGCTCAGTCCCTAGTTAACCAGTCAGCCTCTGGTTAACTGGTTAGTACCTGTCTCCTGCCCCTGGTTAACTAGATAGTCCCTGTCTCCTGCCCCTGGTTAACTGGTTAGTCCCTGTCTCTGCCCCTGGTTAACTGGTTAGTCCCTGTCTCCTGCCCCTGGTTAACTGGTTAGTCCCTGTCTCCTGCCCCTGGTTAACTGGTTAGTCCCTGTCTCCTGCCCCTGGTTAACTGGTTAGTTCCTGTCTCCTGCCCCTGGTTAACTAGTTAGTCCCTGTCTCCTGCCCCTGGTTAACTGGTTAGTCCCTGTCTCCTGCCCCTGGTTAACTAGTTAGTCCCTGTCTCCTGCCCCTGGTTAACTGGTTAGTCCCTGTCTCCTGCCCCTGGTTAACTAGTTAGTCCCTGTCTCCTGCCCCTGGTTAACTAGTTAGTCCCTGTCTCCCTGGTTCTGTGCTGTGTCCCAGGCCCGGTTCCTGTCCCCGGTGAGCTGCTCGCTCTCTGGTTCTCCGCTCCTCCTCCGGTATCTGAGTGAGTGCCAGGCTCGGGGGGGGGTAGCGCGCTGTCCCAGGCCCGGCCTTCACTGTCTCCTCTCCGCCTCTTCCCGGCCTTCAATCCGCCAAAACTGGGGCTCGGAGCCGCTTGGCCGCCATTTTGTGTCAGTCCCCCCCCCCCACTCCACACAAACACAGCCCGCGCCTGCGCGCGCCGGACCCGCCCCGACACGCCCACCGGCCCGCCGCCATTGGACAATCCGCCCTGAGCGACGGGCGGATTGCCCAACCGAAGCGGGAAGGGGGCGGGTCCCTAACCTCCGATTGGTTGGGATGGCGGTGATTGATGCAGGAAGAGGAGGTGCCCAAAGTGGGGGTCTTGGGTGGAGGGACAGGGTCTCGCCATCCGATTGGTCCAATTGAGTTGATGGACGGTGCAGGGATCCAATTGCTGGAGAGGAAAAGGGCGGTGACCGGACACGGATTGGTCCAATTGAGTTGATTGACGACGCGGGGAGCCAATGGCTGTGGAGGAAGTGGGCGGTGACCGGTCACGGATTGGTCGCCGCCCGCTGATTGACGGTGTTGTCGACAGGCATTCGAATTCCCATTGGCCCGACGGCGCTGATTGACGGGGCGATACACCAATGGGAAGGCAGGTTTCGAACCCCAGTTGGGTCCCCGCCCTCGCTGTGACGTTCGCAATGGAGGGCGGATCCCAAAGCTGGGATGGCGCACTCCGGTTGGAGCGTGTGGCAGATTGACGTGTGAGGAGGTCCAATCGGATGAACAGATAGGTGGATACGAGAATAACGATTGGTCCAAGCCGCGGATTGACGGAGCCGGGCGGGTGGTGGCTGAGGGAAGCCGGCAGGAGGGGGCGGGATGATCAATACCTTTACTCTGATTGGTCTAGATGGACATGATTGACAAGCGGGACTGACCATTGGGGAAAGAGAAAAATCCTGTCTGCCTCTGATGGACAGGTGTATTAGCCAATAGGCGGGGCGGCCGGTTGGGAGCCGCGCCACCATTGGCGGAGGGGGCAGCCGGGGGCGGGCGCTCAGGGAAGCGGCGGTTTGTTCTGGAAGGCTCTGCGGCCAACCGACACCGGGGGATGATTGACAGGCGGGGCCAGTGGGCGGGGCGAGGGGGGCAGTCCGCGCGCGCCTATTGGCCAGCCGATGATTGACAGGGGGCGAGTCCGGCCGATCCGCCCGTCCATTGGTCCACGTCGCCGTCAATCACCCGGACACGCCCCTTTATGAAAAATAACCGTCGCGGGGGGCGGAGCTCCAGAAAAAAATGGGCAACTCTGCCGGAGTGAGAAAGGTGAAGGTGACGGTGACCCCTCCCTCACCGCCCCCAGGCTCCCGCCTGACCCCTGCCCTCCCCTCACCCTTCACCCTGCTGCCGCCAAGCTGGCGGCCAACCTCACCCCCACCTTTCACCCGATCGCTGTCCCTGCCACAACCCCGGCTGTCACCCCAACCTCTGACCCCGCAGCGACCCCAGACGCCAACCCCACCCCGACCTCTGACCCCGCAGCGACCCCAGACGCCAACCCCACCCCGACCTTTGACCCCGCAGCGACCCAAGACGCCAACCCCACCCCGACCTCTGACCCCGCCACAACCCAAGACGCCAACCCCACCCCAACCTCTGACCCCACCGCGACCCCAGACGCCAACCCCACCCCGACCTTTGACCCCGCCGCGACCCCAGAGACCAATGTCAGCCCAATCGCTGACCCCGCCACGATACCA
>NW_027591250.1:20000-90000 GCF_964213995.1 Mustelus asterias
GGAAACTGTGCGAGCGTTACTGTCCCTTTAACAGGAAACTGTGCGAGCGTTACTGTCCCTTTAACAGGAAACTGTGCGAGCGTTACTGTCCCTTTAACAGGAAACTGTGCGAGCGTTACTGTCCCTTTAACAGGAAACTGTGCGAGCGTTACTGTCCCTTTAACAGGAAACTGTGCGAGCGTTACTGTCCCTTTAACAGGAAACTGTGTGAGCGTTACTGTCCCTTTAACAGGAAACTGTGCGAGCGTTACTGTCCCTTTAACAGGAAACTGTGCGAGCGTTACTGTCCCTTTAACAGGAAACTGTACGAGCGTTACTGTCCCTTTAACAGGAAACTGTGCGAGGGTTACTGTCCCTTTAACAGCAAACTGTGCGAGCGTTACTGTCCCTTTAACAGGAAACTGTGCGAGCATTACTGTCCCTTTAACAGGAAACTGTGCGAGCTTTACTGCCCCTTTAACAGGAAACTGTGCGAGCGTTACTGTCCCTTTAACAGGAAACTGTGCGAGCTTTACTGTCCCTTTAACAGGAAACTGTGCGAGCGTTACTGTCCCTTTAACAGGAAACTGTGCGAGCGTTACTGTCCCTTTAACAGGAAACTGTGCGAGCGTTACTGTCCCTTTAACAGGAAACTGTGCGAGCGTTACTGTCCCTTTAACAGGATGTTTTTGTTACCAACACTTCCCCTTAAAAAGGTCCGTAATTCTAACTGTCTCTTTAAGATCTGCCATATCTTTTTAAGTGGGTGTGTGATGGCTACCCCCATTTCACAGGGGTCTATGAGGTTCCACACCCCCCGCCCCCAACAGGGGTCTGTGAAAGTGAACCTGCCCCTTTAACAGATGTCTATGATTGGCTGTCTCTTTAAGAGGTGTCATGTAATAATGACGCTAGCTCTTTAAGAGGGGTGTGTGGTGGGTATCCCCCTTTAAATAGAGTCTGTCACCATGATTCTGCCCCTTTAAAAGGTGACACTGGTGATGACACTGTCCCTTTAAGAGGTGTCTGTGATGGGGGCTCCTGTCCCTTTAAAAGTCATCTGTGCCCATGGCACTACCCCTTTAACAGGAGACTGTAATAGTGACACTGCCCCTTTAACAGGAGACTGTGAGAGCGATGCTGCCCCTTTAAGGAAAGGAGGAGGAAGGCAGTGTTAATCGGGGACTCGACAGTAAGGGGGTCGGACAGGTGTTTTTGCGGAGGCAGGCGAGAGTCTCGGATGGTGGTCTGCCTCCCTGGTGCCAGGATCCGGGATGTCTCTGGTCGCATCCCAGATATCCTGAGGGGGGAGGGAGAGGAGCCAGAGGTCGTGGTACATATTGGTACCGCTGACATAGGGAGGAAGGGGGAAGGGGTCATGAAAAGAGAATAGAGGGAGTTAGGTAGACAGTTGGGAAGGAGGAAAGCAAAGGTAGTAATCTCAGGATTGCTGCCTGTGCCACGGGAAGGTGAGGGCAGGAATGGAGTGAGATGGAGGATGAATGTGTGGCTGAGGGACTGGTGCAGGGGGCAGGGATTCAGGTCCCTGGACCATTGGGACCTCTTTAGGGGAAGTTGTGACCTATACAAAAAAGACGGGTGACACTTGAATCCCAGGGGGACCAATATCCTGGCAGGAAGGTTGGCTAAGGCTACTGGGGAGACTTTAAACTAGAAAGGTTGGGGGGAGGGAATCGTGATGAGGTGACTGAGAGCGAGGAGGTTAGCCCGCAAATAGAGAAGGATTGTAGACAATGTAAGAGGGAGAATAGATGGGTGATGGAGGAGCTCAGACCAATGGTTTGAGATGTGTCTATTTTAACGGCAGGAGTGTAGTGAATAAAGTGGATGAGCTGAGAGTGTGGATCGATGCTTGGAAGTGTGATGTGGTGGCCATTACGGAGACTTGGGGACAGGACTGGATACTTCAGGTGCCGGGCTTCAGATGTTTCAGAAAGGACAGAGAGGGAGGCAAAAGAGGGGGGGGAGTGGCACTGCTGATCAGGGATAGTGTCACAGCTGTAGAGAAGGTGGAAGCCGTGGAGGGATTGTCTACGGAGTCTCTGTGGGTGGAAGTTCGGAGTGGGAAGGGGTCGATAACTTTGCTGGGTGTTTTCTACAGGCCGCCCAATAGTAACAGGGATGTTGAGGAGCAGATAGGGAAACAGATCCTGGAGAGATGTAGGAATGACAAGGTTGTTGTGATGGGAGACTTTAATTTCCCAAACATCGATTGGAATATCCCAAGGGTAAGGGGTTTGGATGGGGAGGAGTTTGTGAGGTGTGTTCAGGAGGGTTTTCTGACACAGCATGTGGACAAGCCTACAAGAGGAGAGGCTGTACTCGATCTGGTACTGACCAATGAACCTGGACAGGTGTCAGATCTCTCAGTGGGAGAGCATCTTGGGGATAGTGATCATAACTCTATCTCCTTTACGCTTGCATTGGAAAGAGATAGGATCAGGCAAGCTCGGAAAGTGTTTATCTGGAGTAAGGGGAAATATGAAGCCATCAGGCAGGAGATTAGAGGCGTAAATTGGAAGGAGGCATTCTCGAGGAAAAGTACCGAAGTAAGGTGGCAGATTTTCAAGGAATGTTTGTCTGGAGTTCTGCATGACAATGTTCCGATGAGACAGGGAGGTGTTGGTAGGATACGGGAACCGTGGTGCATGAAAGCTGCGCTGAACCTAGTGAGAAAGAAAAGGAAAGCGTACAAAAGGTTCAGAGAGCTTGGCGATGATAGGGATCTGGATGAGTATACGGCTTGTAGGAAGGGACTTAAGAAAGAAATTAGGAGAGCCAGAAGGGGTCACGAGAAGACCTTGGCAGGTAAGATTAAGGAGAACCCTAAGGCGTTCTATAAATATGTGAAGAGTAAAAGGATGAGATGTGAAGGAATAGGACATATAAAATGTGAAGGTGAGAAAGTCTGTACAGAACCGGAAGAAATAGCAGAGGTGCTTAATGAATATTTTACCTCGGTATTCACGGTGGAAAAAGACCTGGGTGGTTGTACTACAGGTTTGAGGTGGACTGAAAAGATTGAGTATGTGGACATTAAGAAAGAGGATGTGTTGGAAATTTTGAACAGCATCAAGATAGATAAGTCGCCGGGACCAGATGGGATGTACCCCAGGTTACTGTGGGAGGCGAGGGAAGAGATTGCAGAGCCTCTGGCGATGATCTTTGCATTGTTGATGGAGACGGGAGAGGTTCCGGAGGATTGGAGGATTGCGGATGTGGTTCCTATATTCAAGAAAGGGAATAGGGATAGCCCAGGAAATTACCGACCGGTGAGTCTAACCTCAGTGGTTGGTAAGCTGATGGAGAAGATCCTGAGGGACAGGATTTATGAATATTTAGAGAAGTTTAGTATGCCCAAAAGTAGTCAGCACGGCTTTGTCAAAGGCAAATCGTGCCTTACGAGCCTGGTGGAGTTCTTTGAAAATGTGACTAAACACATTGACGAAGGAAAAGCGGTAGATGTGGTTTACATGGACTTCAGCAAGGCGTTCAATAAGGTTCCCCATGCAAGACTTCTCGAGAAAGTGAGAGGGCATGGGATCCAAGGGGCTGTTGCCTTGTGGATCCAGAACTGGCTTGCCTGCAGAAGGCAGAGAGTGATTGTAGATGGGTCTTTT
The DNA here is from genome assembly GCF_964213995.1 of Mustelus asterias. Lineage (NCBI taxonomy): Eukaryota > Metazoa > Chordata > Chondrichthyes > Carcharhiniformes > Triakidae > Mustelus > Mustelus asterias. The sequence continues at coordinate 23,621 of NW_027591250.1, forward strand.
TCTAATTGGAGGTCGGTCACCAGTGGTGTGCCCCAGGGATCTGTTCTGGGACCCTTGCTGTTTGTCATTTTCATAAATGACCTGGATGAGGAAGTGGAGGAATGGGTTGGTAAGTTTGCCGACGACACGAAGGTTGATGGTGTTGTGGATAGTCTGGAGGGATGTCAGAAGTTACAGAGGGACATAGATAGGATGCAAGACTGGGCGGAGAAGTGGCAGATGAACTTCAACTCGGATAAATGTGTAGTGGTCCATTTTGGCAGGTCAAATGGGATGAAGGAGTATAATATCAAGGGTAAGACTCTTAGCAGTGTAGAGGATCAGAAGGATCTTGGGGTCCGGGTCCATAGGACTCTTAAATCGGCCTCGCAGGTGGAGGAGGTGGTTAAGAAGGCGTATGGTGTGCTGGCCTTCATCCATCAAGGATTGAGTTTAGGAGTCAGGAGATAATGATGCAGCTATATAAGACCCTCGTCAGACCCCACTTGGAGTACTGTGCTCAGTTCTGGTCGCCTCATTACAGGAGGGATGTGGAAATGATTGAAAGGGTGCAGAGAAGATTTACAAGGATGTTGCCTGGATTGGTTGGCATGCCTTATGAGGATAGGCTGAGGGAGCTTGGTCTTTTCTCCTTGGAGAGACGAAGGATGAGAGGTGACCTGATAGAAGTATACAAGATGTTGAGAGGTATAGATCGGGTGGACTCTCAGAGGCTTTTTCCCAGGGTGGAAATGGCTGCTACGAGAGGACACAGGTTTAAGGTGCTGGGGGGTAGGTACAGAGGAAATGTCAGGGGTAAGTTTTTCACTCAGAGGGTGGTGGATGAGTGGAATCGGCTGCCGTCAGTGGTGGTGGAGGCAAACTCGATAGGGTCTTTTAAGAGACTTCTGGATGAGTACATGGGACTTAATAGGATTGAGGGTTATAGGTAAGCTTATATATAAGCCTAGGTAGGTAGGGACATGACCGGCGCAACTATGCTCTATGTTCTAACAGCAGACTGTGATAGTGACACTGCCCCTTTAATTGGAGACTGTGATAGTGACACTATCCCTTTAACAGGAGACTGTGATAGTGACACTGCCCCTTTAATTGGAGACTGTGATAGTGACACTGTCCCTTTAACAGGAGGCTGTAATAGTGACACTGTCCCTTTAACAGGAGACTGTAATAGTGACACTGTCCCTTTAACAGGAGACTGTAATAGTGACACTGTCCCTTTAACAGGAGGCTGTAATAGTGACACTGTCCCTTTAACAGGAGGCTGTGGCAGCGACACTGCCCCTTTAACAGGACATTGTGACAGTGACACTGTCTCTTTAACAGGACACTGTGATATTGACACGACCCCTTTAATTGGACACTGTCATAGAGACACTGCCCCTTTAACAGGACATTGTGACAGTGACACTGTCTCTTTAACAGGACACTGTGATATTGACACGACCCCTTTAACTGGACACTGTCATAGAGACACTGATGTGGAGATGCCGGCGTTGGACTGGGGTAAACACAGTCAGGAGTCTAACAACACCAGGTTAAAGTCCAACAGGTTTATTTGGTAGCAAACTACCAAATACACCTGTTGGACTTTAACCTGGTGTTGTTAGACTCCTGACTGTAGTGACACTGTCCCTTTAACAGGAGACTGTGACAGTGACACTGTCCCTTCAACAGGAGACTGTGACAGTGACACTGTCCCTTCAACAGGAGACTGTGATAGTGACACTGTCCCTTCAACAGGAGACTGTGACAGTGACACTGCCCCTTTAACAGGAGACTGTGACAGTGACACTATCCCTTCAACAGGAGACTGTGACAGTGACACTATCCCTTCAACAGGAGACTGTGACAGTGACACTATCCCTTCAACAGGAGACTGTGACAGTGACACTGCCCCTTTAACAGGAGACTGTGACAGTGACACTGCCCCTTTAACAGGAGACTGTGACAGTGACACTGTCCCTTTAACAGGAGACTGTGACAGTGACACTGCCCCTTTAACAGGAGACTGTGATAGTGACACTATCCCTTCAACAGGAGACTGTGACAGTGACACTGTCCCTTCAACAGGAGACTGTGACAGTGACACTATCCCTTCAACAGGAGACTGTGACAGTGACACTATCCCTTCAACAGGAGACTGTGACAGTGACACTGCCCCTTTAACAGGAGACTGTGACAGTGACACTGCCCCTTTAACAGGAGACTGTGATAGTGACACTATCCCTTCAACAGGAGACTGTGACAGTGACACTATCCCTTCAACAGGAGACTGTGACAGTGACACTGCCCCTTTAACAGGAGACTGTGACAGTGACACTGTCCCTTCAACAGGAGACTGTGACAGTGACACTATCCCTTTAACAGGAGACTGTGACAGTGACACTATCCCTTTAACAGGAGACTGTGACAGTGACACTATCCCTTCAACAGGAGACTGTGACAGTGACACTATCCCTTCAACAGGAGACTGTGACAGTGACACTGCCCCTTTAACAGGAGACTGTGACAGTGACACTGTCCCTTCAACAGGAGACTGTGACAGTGACACTGCCCCTTTAACAGGAGACTGTGACAGTGACACTATCCCTTCAACAGGAGACTGTGACAGTGACACTATCCCTTTAACAGGAGACTGTGACAGTGACACTGCCCCTTTAACAGGAGACTGTGACAGTGACACTGTCCCTTCAACAGGAGACTGTGACAGTGACACTATCCCTTTAACAGGAGACTGTGACAGTGACACTATCCCTTCAACAGGAGACTGTGACAGTGACACTATCCCTTTAACAGGAGACTGTGACAGTGACACTATCCCTTTAACAGGAGACTGTGACAGTGACACTATCCCTTCAACAGGAGACTGTGACAGTGACACTGCCCCTTTAACAGGAGACTGTGACAGTGACACTATCCCTTCAACAGGAGACTGTGACAGTGACACTATCCCTTTAACAGGAGACTGTGACAGTGACACTATCCCTTCAACAGGAGACTGTGACAGTGACACTATCCCTTTAACAGGAGACTGTGACAGTGACACTATCCCTTTAACAGGAGACTGTGACAGTGACACTGCCCCTTTAACAGGAGACTGTGACAGTGACACTATCCCTTCAACAGGAGACTGTGACAGTGACACTATCCCTTCAACAGGAGACTGTGACAGTGACACTATCCCTTCAACAGGAGACTGTGACAGTGACACTATCCCTTTAACAGGAGACTGTGACAGTGACACTATCCCTTCAACAGGAGACTGTGACAGTGACACTATCCCTTCAACAGGAGACTGTGACAGTGACACTATCCCTTTAACAGGAGACTGTGACAGTGACACTATCCCTTCAACAGGAGACTGTGACAGTGACACTGCCCCTTTAACAGGAGACTGTGACAGTGACACTGTCCCTTCAACAGGAGACTGTGACAGTGACACTATCCCTTCAACAGGAGACTGTGACAGTGACACTATCCCTTTAACAGGAGACTGTGACAGTGACACTATCCCTTCAACAGGAGACTGTGACAGTGACACTATCCCTTCAACAGGAGACTGTGACAGTGACACTATCCCTTTAACAGGAGACTGTGACAGTGACACTGTCCCTTCAACAGGAGACTGTGACAGTGACACTGTCCCTTCAACAGGAGACTGTGACAGTGACACTATCCCTTCAACAGGAGACTGTGACAGTGACACTATCCCTTTAACAGGAGACTGTGATAGTGACACTATCCCTTTAACAGGAGACTGTGACAGTGACACTATCCCTTCAACAGGAGACTGTGACAGTGACACTGTCCCTTCAACAGGAGACTGTGACAGTGACACTATCCCTTTAACAGGAGACTGTGACAGTGACACTATCCCTTTAACAGGAGACTGTGACAGTGACACTATCCCTTCAACAGGAGACTGTGACAGTGACACTGCCCCTTTAACAGGAGACTGTGACAGTGACACTATCCCTTCAACAGGAGACTGTGATAGTGACACTATCCCTTTAACAGGAGACTGTGACAGTGACACTATCCCTTCAACAGGAGACTGTGACAGTGACACTATCCCTTTAACAGGAGACTGTGACAGTGACACTATCCCTTTAACAGGAGACTGTGATAGTGACACTATCCCTTCAACAGGAGACTGTGACAGTGACACTATCCCTTCAACAGGAGACTGTGATAGTGACACTATCCCTTTAACAGGAGACTGTGACAGTGACACTATCCCTTTAACAGGAGACTGTGACAGTGACACTATCCCTTTAACAGGAGACTGTGACAGTGACACTATCCCTTCAACAGGAGACTGTGACAGTGACACTATCCCTTTAACAGGAGACTGTGACAGTGACACTATCCCTTCAACAGGAGACTGTGACAGTGACACTATCCCTTTAACAGGAGACTGTGACAGTGACACTATCCCTTTAACAGGAGACTGTGACAGTGACACTATCCCTTCAACAGGAGACTGTGACAGTGACACTGCCCCTTTAACAGGAGACTGTGACAGTGACACTATCCCTTCAACAGGAGACTGTGATAGTGACACTATCCCTTTAACAGGAGACTGTGACAGTGACACTATCCCTTCAACAGGAGACTGTGACAGTGACACTGTCCCTTCAACAGGAGACTGTGACAGTGACACTATCCCTTCAACAGGAGACTGTGATAGTGACACTATCCCTTTAACAGGAGACTGTGACAGTGACACTATCCCTTTAACAGGAGACTGTGACAGTGACACTATCCCTTTAACAGGAGACTGTGACAGTGACACTATCCCTTCAACAGGAGACTGTGACAGTGACACTGTCCCTTTAACAGGAGACTGTGACAGTGACACTGTCCCTTCAACAGGAGACTGTGACAGTGACACTGTCCCTTTAACAGGAGACTGTGACAGTGACACTATCCCTTCAACAGGAGACTGTGACAGTGACACTATCCCTTCAACAGGAGACTGTGACAGTGACACTATCCCTTCAACAGGAGACTGTGACAGTGACACTGCCCCTTTAACAGGAGACTGTGACAGTGACACTGCCCCTTCAACAGGAGACTGTGACAGTGACACTATCCCTTCAACAGGAGACTGTGACAGTGACACTGCCCCTTTAACAGGAGACTGTGACAGTGACACTATCCCTTCAACAGGAGACTGTGACAGTGACACTGCCCCTTTAACAGGAGACTGTGACAGTGACACTATCCCTTCAACAGGAGACTGTGACAGTGACACTATCCCTTTAACAGGAGACTGTGACAGTGACACTATCCCTTCAACAGGAGACTGTGACAGTGACACTGCCCCTTCAACAGGAGACTGTGACAGTGACACTATCCCTTTAACAGGAGACTGTGACAGTGACACTGCCCCTTCAACAGGAGACTGTGACAGTGACACTGCCCCTTTAACAGGAGACTGTGACAGTGACACTATCCCTTCAACAGGAGACTGTGACAGTGACACTATCCCTTCAACAGGAGACTGTGACAGTGACACTATCCCTTTAACAGGAGACTGTGACAGTGACACTGCCCCTTTAACAGGAGACTGTGACAGTGACACTGTCCCTTCAACAGGAGACTGTGACAGTGACACTATCCCTTCAACAGGAGACTGTGACAGTGACACTATCCCTTTAACAGGAGACTGTGACAGTGACACTGCCCCTTTAACAGGAGACTGTGACAGTGACACTATCCCTTTAACAGGAGACTGTGACAGTGACACTATCCCTTTAACAGGAGACTGTGACAGTGACACTATCCCTTCAACAGGAGACTGTGACAGTGACACTGTCCCTTCAACAGGAGACTGTGACAGTGACACTATCCCTTTAACAGGAGACTGTGATAGTGACACTATCCCTTCAACAGGAGACTGTGACAGTGACACTATCCCTTTAACAGGAGACTGTGACAGTGACACTATCCCTTCAACAGGAGACTGTGATAGTGACACTATCCCTTCAACAGGAGACTGTGACAGTGACACTGCCCCTTTAACAGGAGACTGTGACAGTGACACTATCCCTTTAACAGGAGACTGTGATAGTGACACTATCCCTTTAACAGGAGACTGTGACAGTGACACTGCCCCTTTAACAGGAGACTGTGACAGTGACACTATCCCTTCAACAGGAGACTGTGACAGTGACACTATCCCTTTAACAGGAGACTGTGACAGTGACACTATCCCTTCAACAGGAGACTGTGACAGTGACACTATCCCTTTAACAGGAGACTGTGACAGTGACACTATCCCTTCAACAGGAGACTGTGACAGTGACACTATCCCTTTAACAGGAGACTGTGACAGTGACACTATCCCTTTAACAGGAGACTGTGACAGTGACACTATCCCTTTAACAGGAGACTGTGACAGTGACACTATCCCTTTAACAGGAGACTGTGACAGTGACACTATCCCTTCAACAGGAGACTGTGACAGTGACACTATCCCTTCAACAGGAGACTGTGACAGTGACACTATCCCTTTAACAGGAGACTGTGACAGTGACACTATCCCTTCAACAGGAGACTGTGACAGTGACACTATCCCTTTAACAGGAGACTGTGACAGTGACACTATCCCTTTAACAGGAGACTGTGACAGTGACACTATCCCTTCAACAGGAGACTGTGACAGTGACACTATCCCTTTAACAGGAGACTGTGACAGTGACACTGTCCCTTCAACAGGAGACTGTGACAGTGACACTATCCCTTCAACAGGAGACTGTGACAGTGACACTATCCCTTTAACAGGAGACTGTGACAGTGACACTGTCCCTTCAACAGGAGACTGTGACAGTGACACTATCCCTTCAACAGGAGACTGTGACAGTGACACTATCCCTTTAACAGGAGACTGTGACAGTGACACTGTCCCTTCAACAGGAGACTGTGACAGTGACACTATCCCTTCAACAGGAGACTGTGACAGTGACACTATCCCTTTAACAGGAGACTGTGACAGTGACACTGTCCCTTCAACAGGAGACTGTGACAGTGACACTATCCCTTCAACAGGAGACTGTGACAGTGACACTATCCCTTTAACAGGAGACTGTGACAGTGACACTATCCCTTTAACAGGAGACTGTGACAGTGACACTATCCCTTCAACAGGAGACTGTGACAGTGACACTATCCCTTTAACAGGAGACTGTGACAGTGACACTGCCCCTTCAACAGGAGACTGTGACAGTGACACTATCCCTTCAACAGGAGACTGTGACAGTGACACTATCCCTTCAACAGGAGACTGTGACAGTGACACTATCCCTTTAACAGGAGACTGTGACAGTGACACTGCCCCTTCAACAGGAGACTGTGACAGTGACACTATCCCTTCAACAGGAGACTGTGACAGTGACACTATCCCTTTAACAGGAGACTGTGACAGTGACACTATCCCTTCAACAGGAGACTGTGACAGTGACACTGCCCCTTTAACAGGAGACTGTGACAGTGACACTATCCCTTCAACAGGAGACTGTGACAGTGACACTATCCCTTTAACAGGAGACTGTGACAGTGACACTATCCCTTTAACAGGAGACTGTGACAGTGACACTATCCCTTTAACAGGAGACTGTGACAGTGACACTATCCCTTTAACAGGAGACTGTGACAGTGACACTATCCCTTCAACAGGAGACTGTGACAGTGACACTATCCCTTCAACAGGAGACTGTGACAGTGACACTATCCCTTTAACAGGAGACTGTGACAGTGACACTGCCCCTTTAACAGGAGACTGTGACAGTGACACTGTCCCTTCAACAGGAGACTGTGACAGTGACACTATCCCTTCAACAGGAGACTGTGACAGTGACACTATCCCTTTAACAGGAGACTGTGACAGTGACACTATCCCTTCAACAGGAGACTGTGACAGTGACACTATCCCTTTAACAGGAGACTGTGACAGTGACACTATCCCTTTAACAGGAGACTGTGACAGTGACACTGTCCCTTCAACAGGAGACTGTGACAGTGACACTGTCCCTTCAACAGGAGACTGTGATAGTGACACTATCCCTTCAACAGGAGACTGTGACAGTGACACTGTCCCTTTAACAGGAGACTGTGACAGTGACACTATCCCTTCAACAGGAGACTGTGACAGTGACACTATCCCTTCAACAGGAGACTGTGATAGTGACACTATCCCTTCAACAGGAGACTGTGATAGTGACACTATCCCTTCAACAGGAGACTGTGACAGTGACACTGCCCCTTTAACAGGAGACTGTGACAGTGACACTATCCCTTCAACAGGAGACTGTGACAGTGACACTATCCCTTTAACAGGAGACTGTGACAGTGACACTATCCCTTCAACAGGAGACTGTGACAGTGACACTGCCCCTTTAACAGGAGACTGTGACAGTGACACTATCCCTTTAACAGGAGACTGTGACAGTGACACTATCCCTTCAACAGGAGACTGTGATAGTGACACTATCCCTTCAACAGGAGACTGTGACAGTGACACTGCCCCTTTAACAGGAGACTGTGACAGTGACACTATCCCTTTAACAGGAGACTGTGACAGTGACACTGTCCCTTCAACAGGAGACTGTGATAGTGACACTATCCCTTCAACAGGAGACTGTGACAGTGACACTATCCCTTTAACAGGAGACTGTGACAGTGACACTATCCCTTCAACAGGAGACTGTGACAGTGACACTATCCCTTCAACAGGAGACTGTGACAGTGACACTATCCCTTTAACAGGAGACTGTGACAGTGACACTATCCCTTTAACAGGAGACTGTGACAGTGACACTATCCCTTCAACAGGAGACTGTGACAGTGACACTATCCCTTCAACAGGAGACTGTGACAGTGACACTATCCCTTTAACAGGAGACTGTGACAGTGACACTATCCCTTCAACAGGAGACTGTGATAGTGACACTATCCCTTTAACAGGAGACTGTGACAGTGACACTATCCCTTCAACAGGAGACTGTGATAGTGACACTATCCCTTCAACAGGAGACTGTGATAGTGACACTATCCCTTCAACAGGAGACTGTGACAGTGACACTATCCCTTCAACAGGAGACTGTGATAGTGACACTATCCCTTTAACAGGAGACTGTGACAGTGACACTGCCCCTTTAACAGGAGACTGTGACAGTGACACTATCCCTTTAACAGGAGACTGTGACAGTGACACTATCCCTTCAACAGGAGACTGTGACAGTGACACTGCCCCTTCAACAGGAGACTGTGACAGTGACACTGCCCCTTTAACAGGAGACTGTGACAGTGACACTATCCCTTTAACAGGAGACTGTGATAGTGACACTATCCCTTTAACAGGAGACTGTGACAGTGACACTATCCCTTTAACAGGAGACTGTGACAGTGACACTATCCCTTTAACAGGAGACTGTGACAGTGACACTATCCCTTTAACAGGAGACTGTGACAGTGACACTATCCCTTTAACAGGAGACTGTGACAGTGACACTATCCCTTCAACAGGAGACTGTGATAGTGACACTATCCCTTTAACAGGAGACTGTGACAGTGACACTGCCCCTTTAACAGGAGACTGTGACAGTGACACTATCCCTTTAACAGGAGACTGTGACAGTGACACTATCCCTTCAACAGGAGACTGTGACAGTGACACTATCCCTTTAACAGGAGACTGTGACAGTGACACTATCCCTTTAACAGGAGACTGTGACAGTGACACTATCCCTTCAACAGGAGACTGTGACAGTGACACTATCCCTTCAACAGGAGACTGTGACAGTGACACTATCCCTTTAACAGGAGACTGTGACAGTGACACTATCCCTTTAACAGGAGACTGTGACAGTGACACTATCCCTTCAACAGGAGACTGTGATAGTGACACTATCCCTTTAACAGGAGACTGTGACAGTGACACTGCCCCTTTAACAGGAGACTGTGACAGTGACACTATCCCTTTAACAGGAGACTGTGACAGTGACACTATCCCTTCAACAGGAGACTGTGACAGTGACACTATCCCTTTAACAGGAGACTGTGACAGTGACACTATCCCTTTAACAGGAGACTGTGACAGTGACACTGTCCCTTCAACAGGAGACTGTGACAGTGACACTGTCCCTTCAACAGGAGACTGTGACAGTGACACTATCCCTTTAACAGGAGACTGTGACAGTGACACTATCCCTTTAACAGGAGACTGTGACAGTGACACTGTCCCTTCAACAGGAGACTGTGACAGTGACACTATCCCTTTAACAGGAGACTGTGACAGTGACACTATCCCTTTAACAGGAGACTGTGACAGTGACACTATCCCTTCAACAGGAGACTGTGACAGTGACACTGTCCCTTCAACAGGAGACTGTGACAGTGACACTGCCCCTTTAACAGGAGACTGTGACAGTGACACTGTCCCTTCAACAGGAGACTGTGACAGTGACACTGTCCCTTCAACAGGAGACTGTGACAGTGACACTGTCCCTTTAACAGGAGACTGTGACAGTGACACTATCCCTTCAACAGGAGACTGTGACAGTGACACTATCCCTTCAACAGGAGACTGTGACAGTGACACTGCCCCTTCAACAGGAGACTGTGACAGTGACACTATCCCTTCAACAGGAGACTGTGACAGTGACACTGTCCCTTTAACAGGAGACTGTGACAGTGACACTATCCCTTTAACAGGAGACTGTGACAGTGACACTGTCCCTTCAACAGGAGACTGTGACAGTGACACTATCCCTTCAACAGGAGACTGTGATAGTGACACTATCCCTTTAACAGGAGACTGTGACAGTGACACTATCCCTTTAACAGGAGACTGTGACAGTGACACTGCCCCTTCAACAGGAGACTGTGACAGTGACACTATCCCTTCAACAGGAGACTGTGACAGTGACACTGCCCCTTCAACAGGAGACTGTGACAGTGACACTATCCCTTCAACAGGAGACTGTGACAGTGACACTGTCCCTTCAACAGGAGACTGTGACAGTGACACTATCCCTTTAACAGGAGACTGTGACAGTGACACTATCCCTTTAACAGGAGACTGTGACAGTGACACTGCCCCTTTAACAGGAGACTGTGACAGTGACACTATCCCTTCAACAGGAGACTGTGACAGTGACACTATCCCTTTAACAGGAGACTGTGACAGTGACACTATCCCTTCAACAGGAGACTGTGACAGTGACACTGTCCCTTCAACAGGAGACTGTGACAGTGACACTATCCCTTTAACAGGAGACTGTGACAGTGACACTGTCCCTTCAACAGGAGACTGTGACAGTGACACTGCCCCTTTAACAGGAGACTGTGACAGTGACACTATCCCTTCAACAGGAGACTGTGACAGTGACACTATCCCTTTAACAGGAGACTGTGACAGTGACACTATCCCTTTAACAGGAGACTGTGACAGTGACACTGCCCCTTTAACAGGAGACTGTGACAGTGACACTGTCCCTTCAACAGGAGACTGTGATAGTGACACTATCCCTTCAACAGGAGACTGTGATAGTGACACTATCCCTTTAACAGGAGACTGTGACAGTGACACTGTCCCTTCAACAGGAGACTGTGACAGTGACACTATCCCTTCAACAGGAGACTGTGACAGTGACACTATCCCTTTAACAGGAGACTGTGACAGTGACACTATCCCTTCAACAGGAGACTGTGACAGTGACACTGCCCCTTTAACAGGAGACTGTGACAGTGACACTGTCCCTTCAACAGGAGACTGTGACAGTGACACTGCCCCTTTAACAGGAGACTGTGACAGTGACACTGTCCCTTTAACAGGAGACTGTGATAGTGACACTATCCCTTCAACAGGAGACTGTGACAGTGACACTGCCCCTTTAACAGGAGACTGTGACAGTGACACTGTCCCTTTAACAGGAGACTGTGATAGTGACACTATCCCTTCAACAGGAGACTGTGACAGTGACACTGCCCCTTTAACAGGAGACTGTGACAGTGACACTATCCCTTCAACAGGAGACTGTGACAGTGACACTATCCCTTCAACAGGAGACTGTGACAGTGACACTATCCCTTTAACAGGAGACTGTGACAGTGACACTATCCCTTCAACAGGAGACTGTGACAGTGACACTATCCCTTCAACAGGAGACTGTGACAGTGACACTATCCCTTTAACAGGAGACTGTGACAGTGACACTATCCCTTCAACAGGAGACTGTGACAGTGACACTATCCCTTCAACAGGAGACTGTGACAGTGACACTATCCCTTTAACAGGAGACTGTGACAGTGACACTATCCCTTCAACAGGAGACTGTGACAGTGACACTGTCCCTTCAACAGGAGACTGTGACAGTGACACTGCCCCTTTAACAGGAGACTGTGACAGTGACACTGTCCCTTTAACAGGAGACTGTGATAGTGACACTATCCCTTCAACAGGAGACTGTGACAGTGACACTGCCCCTTTAACAGGAGACTGTGACAGTGACACTATCCCTTCAACAGGAGACTGTGACAGTGACACTATCCCTTTAACAGGAGACTGTGACAGTGACACTGTCCCTTTAACAGGAGACTGTGATAGTGACACTATCCCTTCAACAGGAGACTGTGACAGTGACACTGTCCCTTCAACAGGAGACTGTGACAGTGACACTATCCCTTCAACAGGAGACTGTGACAGTGACACTGCCCCTTTAACAGGAGACTGTGACAGTGACACTGTCCCTTTAACAGGAGACTGTGATAGTGACACTATCCCTTCAACAGGAGACTGTGACAGTGACACTGCCCCTTTAACAGGAGACTGTGACAGTGACACTATCCCTTCAACAGGAGACTGTGACAGTGACACTATCCCTTTAACAGGAGACTGTGACAGTGACACTATCCCTTCAACAGGAGACTGTGACAGTGACACTGCCCCTTTAACAGGAGACTGTGATAGTGACACTATCCCTTCAACAGGAGACTGTGACAGTGACACTATCCCTTCAACAGGAGACTGTGACAGTGACACTATCCCTTCAACAGGAGACTGTGACAGTGACACTATCCCTTTAACAGGAGACTGTGACAGTGACACTGTCCCTTCAACAGGAGACTGTGACAGTGACACTATCCCTTCAACAGGAGACTGTGATAGTGACACTGTCCCTTTAACAGGAGACTGTGATAGTGACACTATCCCTTCAACAGGAGACTGTGACAGTGACACTGTCCCTTCAACAGGAGACTGTGACAGTGACACTATCCCTTCAACAGGAGACTGTGACAGTGACACTGCCCCTTTAACAGGAGACTGTGACAGTGACACTATCCCTTCAACAGGAGACTGTGACAGTGACACTATCCCTTCAACAGGAGACTGTGACAGTGACACTGTCCCTTTAACAGGAGACTGTGACAGTGACACTATCCCTTTAACAGGAGACTGTGACAGTGACACTGTCCCTTCAACAGGAGACTGTGACAGTGACACTATCCCTTCAACAGGAGACTGTGACAGTGACACTATCCCTTCAACAGGAGACTGTGACAGTGACACTATCCCTTCAACAGGAGACTGTGACAGTGACACTGCCCCTTTAACAGGAGACTGTGACAGTGACACTATCCCTTTAACAGGAGACTGTGACAGTGACACTATCCCTTCAACAGGAGACTGTGACAGTGACACTATCCCTTCAACAGGAGACTGTGACAGTGACACTATCCCTTCAACAGGAGACTGTGACAGTGACACTATCCCTTCAACAGGAGACTGTGACAGTGACACTGTCCCTTCAACAGGAGACTGTGACAGTGACACTATCCCTTTAACAGGAGACTGTGACAGTGACACTGTCCCTTCAACAGGAGACTGTGACAGTGACACTGCCCCTTTAACAGGAGACTGTGACAGTGACACTATCCCTTTAACAGGAGACTGTGACAGTGACACTATCCCTTCAACAGGAGACTGTGACAGTGACACTATCCCTTCAACAGGAGACTGTGACAGTGACACTATCCCTTCAACAGGAGACTGTGACAGTGACACTGTCCCTTCAACAGGAGACTGTGACAGTGACACTGCCCCTTTAACAGGAGACTGTGACAGTGACACTGTCCCTTCAACAGGAGACTGTGACAGTGACACTGTCCCTTCAACAGGAGACTGTGACAGTGACACTGTCCCTTTAACAGGAGACTGTGACAGTGACACTATCCCTTCAACAGGAGACTGTGACAGTGACACTATCCCTTCAACAGGAGACTGTGACAGTGACACTGCCCCTTTAACAGGAGACTGTGACAGTGACACTGTCCCTTCAACAGGAGACTGTGACAGTGACACTGTCCCTTCAACAGGAGACTGTGACAGTGACACTGTCCCTTTAACAGGAGACTGTGACAGTGACACTATCCCTTTAACAGGAGACTGTGACAGTGACACTGCCCCTTCAACAGGAGACTGTGACAGTGACACTATCCCTTCAACAGGAGACTGTGACAGTGACACTGCCCCTTCAACAGGAGACTGTGACAGTGACACTATCCCTTCAACAGGAGACTGTGACAGTGACACTGCCCCTTCAACAGGAGACTGTGACAGTGACACTATCCCTTCAACAGGAGACTGTGACAGTGACACTATCCCTTTAACAGGAGACTGTGACAGTGACACTATCCCTTTAACAGGAGACTGTGATAGTGACACTGCCCCTTTAACAGGAGACTGTGACAGTGACACTATCCCTTTAACAGGAGACTGTGACAGTGACACTATCCCTTTAACAGGAGACTGTGACAGTGACACTGCCCCTTTAACAGGAGACTGTGACAGTGACACTATCCCTTCAACAGGAGACTGTGACAGTGACACTATCCCTTTAACAGGAGACTGTGACAGTGACACTATCCCTTCAACAGGAGACTGTGACAGTGACACTGCCCCTTTAACAGGAGACTGTGACAGTGACACTGTCCCTTCAACAGGAGACTGTGACAGTGACACTATCCCTTTAACAGGAGACTGTGACAGTGACACTATCCCTTTAACAGGAGACTGTGACAGTGACACTGCCCCTTTAACAGGAGACTGTGACAGTGACACTATCCCTTCAACAGGAGACTGTGACAGTGACACTATCCCTTTAACAGGAGACTGTGACAGTGACACTATCCCTTTAACAGGAGACTGTGACAGTGACACTATCCCTTTAACAGGAGACTGTGACAGTGACACTATCCCTTCAACAGGAGACTGTGACAGTGACACTATCCCTTCAACAGGAGACTGTGACAGTGACACTATCCCTTTAACAGGAGACTGTGACAGTGACACTGTCCCTTCAACAGGAGACTGTGACAGTGACACTATCCCTTCAACAGGAGACTGTGACAGTGACACTATCCCTTTAACAGGAGACTGTGACAGTGACACTATCCCTTCAACAGGAGACTGTGACAGTGACACTGCCCCTTTAACAGGAGACTGTGACAGTGACACTGTCCCTTCAACAGGAGACTGTGACAGTGACACTGCCCCTTTAACAGGAGACTGTGACAGTGACACTGTCCCTTTAACAGGAGACTGTGATAGTGACACTATCCCTTCAACAGGAGACTGTGACAGTGACACTGCCCCTTTAACAGGAGACTGTGACAGTGACACTGTCCCTTTAACAGGAGACTGTGATAGTGACACTATCCCTTCAACAGGAGACTGTGACAGTGACACTGCCCCTTTAACAGGAGACTGTGACAGTGACACTATCCCTTCAACAGGAGACTGTGACAGTGACACTATCCCTTCAACAGGAGACTGTGACAGTGACACTATCCCTTCAACAGGAGACTGTGACAGTGACACTATCCCTTTAACAGGAGACTGTGACAGTGACACTATCCCTTTAACAGGAGACTGTGACAGTGACACTATCCCTTCAACAGGAGACTGTGACAGTGACACTATCCCTTCAACAGGAGACTGTGACAGTGACACTGTCCCTTCAACAGGAGACTGTGACAGTGACACTATCCCTTCAACAGGAGACTGTGACAGTGACACTGCCCCTTTAACAGGAGACTGTGACAGTGACACTGTCCCTTTAACAGGAGACTGTGATAGTGACACTATCCCTTCAACAGGAGACTGTGACAGTGACACTGCCCCTTTAACAGGAGACTGTGACAGTGACACTGCCCCTTCAACAGGAGACTGTGACAGTGACACTGCCCCTTTAACAGGAGACTGTGACAGTGACACTATCCCTTCAACAGGAGACTGTGACAGTGACACTATCCCTTCAACAGGAGACTGTGACAGTGACACTATCCCTTCAACAGGAGACTGTGACAGTGACACTATCCCTTCAACAGGAGACTGTGACAGTGACACTATCCCTTCAACAGGAGACTGTGACAGTGACACTGTCCCTTCAACAGGAGACTGTGACAGTGACACTATCCCTTCAACAGGAGACTGTGACAGTGACACTGCCCCTTTAACAGGAGACTGTGACAGTGACACTATCCCTTTAACAGGAGACTGTGACAGTGACACTATCCCTTCAACAGGAGACTGTGACAGTGACACTATCCCTTCAACAGGAGACTGTGACAGTGACACTGCCCCTTTAACAGGAGACTGTGACAGTGACACTATCCCTTTAACAGGAGACTGTGACAGTGACACTATCCCTTCAACAGGAGACTGTGACAGTGACACTATCCCTTCAACAGGAGACTGTGACAGTGACACTATCCCTTCAACAGGAGACTGTGACAGTGACACTGTCCCTTCAACAGGAGACTGTGACAGTGACACTATCCCTTTAACAGGAGACTGTGACAGTGACACTGTCCCTTCAACAGGAGACTGTGACAGTGACACTATCCCTTCAACAGGAGACTGTGACAGTGACACTATCCCTTCAACAGGAGACTGTGACAGTGACACTGTCCCTTCAACAGGAGACTGTGACAGTGACACTGTCCCTTCAACAGGAGACTGTGACAGTGACACTATCCCTTCAACAGGAGACTGTGACAGTGACACTGCCCCTTTAACAGGAGACTGTGACAGTGACACTATCCCTTCAACAGGAGACTGTGACAGTGACACTGTCCCTTCAACAGGAGACTGTGACAGTGACACTGTCCCTTCAACAGGAGACTGTGACAGTGACACTATCCCTTTAACAGGAGACTGTGACAGTGACACTATCCCTTTAACAGGAGACTGTGACAGTGACACTATCCCTTCAACAGGAGACTGTGACAGTGACACTGTCCCTTCAACAGGAGACTGTGACAGTGACACTATCCCTTCAACAGGAGACTGTGACAGTGACACTATCCCTTTAACAGGAGACTGTGACAGTGACACTATCCCTTTAACAGGAGACTGTGACAGTGACACTATCCCTTTAACAGGAGACTGTGACAGTGACACTATCCCTTTAACAGGAGACTGTGACAGTGACACTATCCCTTCAACAGGAGACTGTGACAGTGACACTATCCCTTCAACAGGAGACTGTGACAGTGACACTGCCCCTTTAACAGGAGACTGTGACAGTGACACTGTCCCTTCAACAGGAGACTGTGACAGTGACACTATCCCTTCAACAGGAGACTGTGACAGTGACACTATCCCTTCAACAGGAGACTGTGACAGTGACACTATCCCTTTAACAGGAGACTGTGACAGTGACACTATCCCTTCAACAGGAGACTGTGACAGTGTCACTATCCCTTTAACAGGAGACTGTGACAGTGACACTGCCCCTTTAACAGGAGACTGTGACAGTGACACTATCCCTTTAACAGGAGACTGTGACAGTGACACTATCCCTTTAACAGGAGACTGTGACAGTGACACTGTCCCTTCAACAGGAGACTGTGACAGTGACACTATCCCTTCAACAGGAGACTGTGACAGTGACACTATCCCTTCAACAGGAGACTGTGACAGTGACACTATCCCTTTAACAGGAGACTGTGACAGTGACACTATCCCTTTAACAGGAGACTGTGACAGTGACACTGCCCCTTTAACAGGAGACTGTGACAGTGACACTATCCCTTCAACAGGAGACTGTGACAGTGACACTATCCCTTCAACAGGAGACTGTGACAGTGACACTATCCCTTCAACAGGAGACTGTGACAGTGACACTATCCCTTTAACAGGAGACTGTGACAGTGACACTATCCCTTTAACAGGAGACTGTGACAGTGACACTATCCCTTCAACAGGAGACTGTGACAGTGACACTATCCCTTCAACAGGAGACTGTGACAGTGACACTGCCCCTTTAACAGGAGACTGTGACAGTGACACTATCCCTTTAACAGGAGACTGTGACAGTGACACTGCCCCTTTAACAGGAGACTGTGAAAGTGACACTGTCCCTTCAACAGGAGACTGTGACAGTGACACTATCCCTTCAACAGGAGACTGTGACAGTGACACTATCCCTTTAACAGGAGACTGTGACAGTGACACTGCCCCTTCAACAGGAGACTGTGACAGTGACACTATCCCTTTAACAGGAGACTGTGACAGTGACACTATCCCTTCAACAGGAGACTGTGACAGTGACACTGCCCCTTTAACAGGAGACTGTGACAGTGACACTGTCCCTTCAACAGGAGACTGTGACAGTGACACTATCCCTTCAACAGGAGACTGTGATAGTGACACTATCCCTTCAACAGGAGACTGTGACAGTGACACTGTCCCTTCAACAGGAGACTGTGACAGTGACACTATCCCTTCAACAGGAGACTGTGACAGTGACACTGCCCCTTTAACAGGAGACTGTGACAGTGACACTGTCCCTTCAACAGGAGACTGTGACAGTGACACTGTCCCTTCAACAGGAGACTGTGACAGTGACACTATCCCTTTAACAGGAGACTGTGACAGTGACACTGTCCCTTCAACAGGAGACTGTGACAGTGACACTGTCCCTTCAACAGGAGACTGTGATAGTGACACTATCCCTTTAACAGGAGACTGTGACAGTGACACTGTCCCTTCAACAGGAGACTGTGATAGTGACACTATCCCTTTAACAGGAGACTGTGACAGTGACACTATCCCTTTAACAGGAGACTGTGACAGTGACACTGTCCCTTCAACAGGAGACTGTGACAGTGACACTATCCCTTTAACAGGAGACTGTGACAGTGACACTGTCCCTTCAACAGGAGACTGTGACAGTGACACTGCCCCTTTAACAGGAGACTGTGACAGTGACACTGTCCCTTCAACAGGAGACTGTGACAGTGACACTGTCCCTTCAACAGGAGACTGTGACAGTGACACTGCCCCTTTAACAGGAGACTGTGATAGTGACACTATCCCTTCAACAGGAGACTGTGACAGTGACACTATCCCTTCAACAGGAGACTGTGACAGTGACACTGTCCCTTCAACAGGAGACTGTGACAGTGACACTATCCCTTCAACAGGAGACTGTGACAGTGACACTGTCCCTTCAACAGGAGACTGTGACAGTGACACTATCCCTTTAACAGGAGACTGTGACAGTGACACTATCCCTTCAACAGGAGACTGTGACAGTGACACTATCCCTTCAACAGGAGACTGTGACAGTGACACTATCCCTTTAACAGGAGACTGTGACAGTGACACTATCCCTTTAACAGGAGACTGTGACAGTGACACTATCCCTTCAACAGGAGACTGTGACAGTGACACTGTCCCTTCAACAGGAGACTGTGACAGTGACACTATCCCTTTAACAGGAGACTGTGACAGTGACACTGTCCCTTCAACAGGAGACTGTGACAGTGACACTATCCCTTTAACAGGAGACTGTGACAGTGACACTGCCCCTTTAACAGGAGACTGTGACAGTGACACTATCCCTTCAACAGGAGACTGTGACAGTGACACTATCCCTTCAACAGGAGACTGTGACAGTGACACTATCCCTTTAACAGGAGACTGTGACAGTGACACTGTCCCTTCAACAGGAGACTGTGACAGTGACACTATCCCTTCAACAGGAGACTGTGACAGTGACACTATCCCTTCAACAGGAGACTGTGATAGTGACACTGCCCCTTTAAGAGGAGATGTGATAGTGACACTGTCCCTTTAACAGGAGACTGTGATAGTGACACTGCCCCTTTAACAGGAGACTGTGATAGTGACACTGCCCCTTTAACAGGAGACTGTGATAGTGACACTGCCCCTTTAAGAGGAGATGTGATAGTGACACTGTCCCTTTAACAGGAGACTGTGATAGTGACACTGCCCCTTTAACAGGAGACTGTGATAGTGACACTGCCCCTTTAACAGGAGACTGTGATAGTGACACTGCCCCTTTAACAGGAGACTGTGATAGTGACACTGTCCCTTTAACAGGAGACTGTGATAGTGACACTGCCCCTTTAACAGGAGACTGTGATAGTGACACTGCCCCTTTAACAGGAGACTGTGACAGTGACACTGTCCCTTTAACAGGAGACTGTGATAGTGACACTGCCCCTTTAACAGGAGACTGTGATAGTGACACTGCCCCTTTAACAGGAGACTGTAATAGTGACACTGCCCCTTTAACAGGAGACTGTAATAGTGACACTGCCCCTTTAACAGGAGACTGTGATAGTGACACTATCCCTTCAACAGGAGACTGTGACAGTGACACTATCCCTTCAACAGGAGACTGTGATAGTGACACTGCCCCTTTAAGAGGAGATGTGATAGTGACACTGTCCCTTTAACAGGAGACTGTGATAGTGACACTGCCCCTTTAACAGGAGACTGTGATAGTGACACTGCCCCTTTAACAGGAGACTGTGATAGTGACACTGCCCCTTTAAGAGGAGATGTGATAGTGACACTGTCCCTTTAACAGGAGACTGTGATAGTGACACTGCCCCTTTAACAGGAGACTGTGATAGTGACACTGCCCCTTTAACAGGAGACTGTGATAGTGACACTGCCCCTTTAACAGGAGACTGTGATAGTGACACTGTCCCTTTAACAGGAGACTGTGATAGTGACACTGCCCCTTTAACAGGAGACTGTGATAGTGACACTGCCCCTTTAACAGGAGACTGTGACAGTGACACTGTCCCTTTAACAGGAGACTGTGATAGTGACACTGCCCCTTTAACAGGAGACTGTGATAGTGACACTGCCCCTTTAACAGGAGACTGTAATAGTGACACTGCCCCTTTAACAGGAGACTGTAATAGTGACACTGCCCCTTTAACAGGAGACTGTGATAGTGACACTGCCCCTTTAACAGGAGACTGTGATAGTGACACTGCCCCTTTAACAGGAGACTGTAATAGTGACACTGCCCCTTTAACAGGAGACTGTAATAGTGACACTGCCCCTTTAACAGGAGACTGTGATAGTGACACTGCCCCTTTAACAGGAGACTGTGATAGTGACACTGCCCCTTTAACAGGAGACTGTGATAGTGACACTGCCCCTTTAACAGGAGACTGTGATAGTGACACTGCCCCTTTAACAGGAGACTGTGATAGTGACACTGCCCCTTTAACAGGAGACTGTAATAGTGACACTGCCCCTTTAACAGGAGACTGTAATAGTGACACTGCCCCTTTAACAGGAGACTGTGATAGTGACACTGCCCCTTTAACAGGAGACTGTGATAGTGACACTGCCCCTTTAACAGGAGACTGTGATAGTGACACTGTCCCTTTAACAGGAGACTGTAATAGTGACACTGCCCCTTTAACAGGAGACTGTAATAGTGACACTGCCCCTTTAACAGGAGACTGTGATAGTGACACTGCCCCTTTAACAGGACACTGTGATAGTGACACTGTCCCTTTAACAGGAGACTGTGATAGTGACACTGCCCCTTTAACAGGAGACTGTAATAGTGACACTGCCCCTTTAACAGGAGACTGTGACAGCGACATTGTCCTTTTAATTGGAAAATGTGATCGCGCCACTTTCCCTTTAACTGGAGATTGTGATGCTATCGCTTTAAGATTTCGAAAACATAATTTCTGGGATGTGGGCATTGCTGGTGAGGTCTGTCCCGGATTGTCCT
This sequence comes from Mustelus asterias, assembly GCF_964213995.1. Lineage (NCBI taxonomy): Eukaryota > Metazoa > Chordata > Chondrichthyes > Carcharhiniformes > Triakidae > Mustelus > Mustelus asterias. Next base: position 45,709 of record NW_027591250.1, read on the forward strand.
GGGGAGTTTGTGGTGAGGTCCATCGCGGATGGTCCCGGGGAAGGTTGGTGCTGGTGAGTTCCATCCCGGATTGTCCTGGGATGTTGCTGCTGGTGAGGTCCATCCCGGATTGTCCTGGCGGGGTTGGTGCTGCTGAGGTCCATCCCGGATTGTCCTCGGGAGAATCTGGCGAGGTCCATCCCGGATTGTCCTGGCGGGGTTGGTGCTGCTGAGGTCCATCCCGGATTGTCCTGGCGGGGTTGGTGCTGCTGGTGAGGTCCATCCCGGATTGTCCTCGGGAGAATCTGGCGAGGTCCATCCCGGATTGTCCTCGGGAGTTTGTGGTGCAGTCCATCGCAGATGGTCCCGGGGAAGGTTGGTGCTGGTGAGTTCCATCCCGGATTGTCCTGGGATGTTGCTGCTGGTGAGGTCCATCCCGGATTGTCCTGGCGGGGTTGGTGCTGCTGAGGTCCATCCCGGATTGTCCTGGGGGAGATGGAGCTGGTGAGGTCCATCCCGGATTGTCCTCGGGAGGTTGTGGCAATTTCCCTCCCGGATCAAGGTAGATAAATCTGCGGGACCTGATGAAGTGTATCCCAGGACGTTGTGGGAGGCTAGGGAGGAAATTGCGGGTCCCCTCGCCGAGATATTTGAATCATCGATAGTCACGGGTGAGGTGCCTGAAGATTGGAGAGTGGCAAATGTTGTGCCTTTGTTTAAAAAGGGCTGCAGGGAAAAGCCTGGGAACTACAGGCCGGTGAGCCTCACATCTGTGGTGGGTAAGTTGTTGGAAGGTATTTTGAGAAACAGGATCTACAGGCATTTAGAGATGCAAGGACTGATTAGGGACAGTCAGCATGGCTTTGTGAGTGGAAAATCATGTCTCACAAATTTAATTGAGTTTTTTGAAGGGGTAACCAAGAAGGTAGATGAGGGCAGTGCAGTTGATGTTGTCTACATGGACTTTAGCAAGGCCTTTGACAAGGTACCGCATGGTAGGTTGTTGCATAAGGTTAAATCTCACGGGATCCAGGGTGAGGTATCTAAATGGATACAAAATTGGCTTCTTGACAGAAGCCAGAGGGTGGTTGTAGAGAGTTGTTTTTCAAACTGGAGGCCTGTGACCAGCGGTGTGCCTCAGGGATCAGTGCTGGGCCCACTGTTATTTGTCATTTATATTAATGATTTGGAAGAGAATATAGGAGGCATGGTTAGTAAGTTTGCAGATGACACCAAGATTGGTGGCAGAGTGGACAGCGAAGAAAGTTATCTCCAATTGCAGCGGGATCTTGATCAATTAGGCCAGTGGGCTGACGAATGGCAAATGGAGTTTAATTGAGATAAATGCGAGGTGATGCATTTTGGTAGATTGAACCAGGGCAGGACTTACTCAGTTAATGGTAGGGCGTTGGGGAGAGTTACAGAACAAAGAGATCTAGGGGTACATGTTCATAGCTCCTTGAAAGTGGAGTCACAGGTGGACAGAGTGGTGAAGAAGGCATTCGGCATGCTGGGTTTCATCGGTCAGAACAAGAATACGTCTTGTTGAAGTTGTACAAGACATTGGTAAGGCCACACTTGGAATACTGTGTGCAATTCTGGTCACCCCATTATAGAAAGGATATTATTAAACTAGAAAGAGCGCAGAAAAGATTCACTAGGATGCTACCGGTATTTGATGGATTGAGTTATAAGGAGAGGCTGAATAGACTGGGACTTTTTTCTCTGGAGTGTAGGAGGCTGAGGTGTGACCTTATAGAGGTCTATAAAATAATGAGGGGCACAGATCAGCTAGATAGTCAATATCTTTTCCCAAAGGTAGGGGAGTCTAAAACTAGAGGGCATCGGTTTAAGGTGAGAGGGGAGAGATACAAAAGTGTCCAGAGGGGCAATTTTTTCACACAGAGGGTGGTGAGTGTCTGGAACAAGCTGCCTGGGGTAGTAGTAGAGGCGGGTACAATTTTATCTTTTAAAAAGCATTTAGATAGTTACATGGGTACGATGGGCATTGAGGGATATGGGCCAAATGTGGGCAATTGGGATTAGCTCAGGGGTTTAAAAAATAAATAAGGGCGGCATGGACAAGTTGGGCCGAAGGGCCTGTTTCCATGCTGTAAACCTCTATGGCTCTATTGTCCTGGGGAGTTGTGGTCAGGTCCATCCCGGATTGTCCTGGGGAGTTTGTGGTGAGGTCCATCCAGGATTGTCCTGGGGGTGGTTGGTGCTGGTGAGGTCCATCCCGGATTGTCCTGGGGAGTTTGTGGTGAGGTCCATCCCGGATTGTCCTGGGGGTGGTTGGTGCTGGTGAGGTCCATCCCGGATTGTCCTGGGGGTGGTTGGTGCTGGTGAGGTCCATCCCGGATTGTCCTGGGGGTGGTTGGTGCTGGTGAGGTCCATCCCGGATTGTCCTGGGGAGTTTGTGGTGAGGTCCATCCCGGATTGTCCTGGGGGTGGTTGGTGCTGGTGAGGTCCATCCTGGATTGTCCTGGGGAGGTATGGTCAGGTCCATGTCGGATTGTCCCTGGAGGGTCGGTGCTAGTGAGGTCCATCCCGGATTGTCCCTGGAGGGTCGGTGCTGGTGAGGTCCATCCCGGATTGTCTGTGGGGGGTTGGTGCTGGTGAGGTCCATCCCGGATTGTCTGTGGGGGGTTGGTGCTGGTGAGGTCCATCCCGGATTGTCTGTGGGGGGTTGGTGCTGGTGAGGTCCATCCCGGATTGTCTGTGGGGGGTTGGTGCTGGTGAGGTCCATCCCGGATTGTCTGTGGGGGGTTGGTGCTGGTGAGGCCCAACCAGGATTATCCTGGGTGGGTTGTGGTGAGGTCCATCCCGGATTGCCCTCGGGGGGGTTGGTGCTGGTGAGATCTATTCCGGATTGTCCTGGGGGGATGGTGCTGGGAGATCCATCCTGGATTGACCTCGGGTGGGGTTGTGGTGAGGTCCATCCCGGATTGTCCTGGGGAGTGGGGTGGGTTGGTGCGGGTGAGGTATATCCCGGATTGTCCTGGGGGATTTGGTGCCGGTGAGGTTCATCCCAGATTGTCCTGGGAAGGTTGTGGTGAGGTCCATCCCAGAATGTCCTGGGGGGGTTTGTGCCGAGATCCATCCTGGATTGCCCTGGGGATGCTGGTGCTCGTCAGGTCAAACTTAGATTGTCCTGGGGGGGTTATGGTGAGGTCCATCCCATATTGTCCTGGTGGGGTTGGTGCTGGTGAGGTCCATCCCGGATTGTCCTGGGAAGGTTGGTGCTGGTGAGGTCCATCCCGGATTGTCCTGGGAAGGTTGGTGCTGATGAGGTCCATCCCGGATTGTCCTGGGAAGGTTGGTGCTGATGAGGTCCATCCCGGATTGTCCTGGGAAGGTAGGTGCTGATGAGGTCCATCCCGGATTGTCCTGGGAAGGTTGGTGCTGGTGAGGTCCATCTCGCAGTGTCTTGTGGGGGGGTTTGGTGCTGGTGAGGTCCATCCCGGATTGTCCTGCGGGGGGGGGGGGGTTTGGTGCTGGTGAGGTCCATCCTGGATTGTCCTGGGGGGGGGGGTTTGGTGCTGGTGAGGTCCATCCCGGATTGTCCTGGGGGGGGGGGGGGTTTAGTGCTGGTGAGGTCCATCCCGGATTGTCCTGGGGGGGGCGGTTTGGTGCTGGTGAGGTCCATCCCGGATTGTCCTGGGGGGGGGGGGGGGTTTGGTGCTGGTGAGGTCCATCCTGGATTGTCCTGGGGGGGGGGGTTTGGTGCTGGTGAGGTCCATCCCGGATTGTCCTGGGGGGGGGGGGGTTTGGTGCTGGTGAGGTCCATCCCGGATTGTCCTGGGGGGGGGGGGGTTTGGTGCTGGTGAGGTCCATCCCGGATTGTCCTGGGGGTGGTTGGTGCTGGTGAGGTCCATCCTGGATTGTCCTGGCGAGGTTGCGGTGTCGTCCATCCCGGATTGTCCTGGGAAGGTTGGTGATGGTGAGATCCATCCCGGATTGTCCTGGGGGGTTGTGGTGAGGTCCATCTCGGATTGTCCTGGGAAGGTTGGTGATGGTGAGATCCATCCCGGATTGTCCTGGGGAGCTGGGTGCTGGTGAGATCCATCCCGGATTGTCCTGGGGAGCTGGGTGCTGGTGAGATCCATCCCGGATTGTCCTGGGAAGGTTGGTGATGGTGAGATCCATCCCGGATTGTCCTGGGGGGTTGGTGGTGAGCTGCCTTCTGGATCAGCATGATGTGATTGCAATCATTGCTCTCCTTTGTTCATGAGGTGTCCCGTTAACACTGGGACATGATACCCATGCTGTCCCTTTAACAAGAATGTGTAATATTCAGACTCCCCCTTTAAGAGGAATGTGAAAAAATGAGACTGTCCCATTAACAGGAATCTGTAATAATGATTCTGCCCCTTTAACAGGAAACTGCAATAATGATTCTGCCCCTTTAACAGGAATGTGTAATAATGAGACTGTCCCTTTAAGAGGAATCTGTAATAATGATGCTGCCTCTTTAGGGGAATGTGTAATAATGATGCTGTCTCTTTAACAGGAATCTGTAATAATAACAATGTCTCTTTAACAGGAATCTGTAATAATGATATTGTCCCTTTAACAGGAATCTGTAATAATGATATTGTCCCTTTAACAGGAATCTGTAATAATGATGCTGTCCCTTTAACAGGAATCTGTAATAATGATGCTGTCCCTTTAAGAAGAATGTGTAATAATGAGACTATCCCTTTACAGGAATGTGTAATAATGAGACTATCCCTTTAACAGGAATGTATAATAATGAGACTGTCCCTTTAACAGGAATGTGTAATAATGAGACTGTCCCTTTAAGAAGAATGTGTAATAATGCTGCTGTCCCTTTAATAGGATTCTGTAATATTGAGACTGTCCCTTTAACAGGTATTTGTAATAATGATGCTGTCCCCTTAAACTGGAATCTGTAATAATGAGACTGTCTCTTAAACTGGAACCTGTAATACTGATGCTGTCTCTTTAACAGGAATGTGTAATAATGGGACTGTCCCTTTAACAGGAATCTGTAATAATGATACTGCCCCTTTAACAGGAATTTTTAATAATGAGACTGTCCCTTTAACAGGAATCTGTAATAATGATACTGCCCCTTTAACAGGAATTTTTAATAATGAGACTGCCCCTTTAGCAGGAATGTGTAATGATGATGCTGTCCCTTTAACATGTTACTGTAATAATGACGTTGTCCCTTTAACATGAATCTGCAACAATGAGGCTGTCCCTTTAACAGGAATGTGTAATAATGATACTGCCCCTTTAACAGGAATTTTTAATAATGAGACTGTCCCCTTAACAGGAATCTGTAATAATGAGACTGTCCCTTTAACAGGAGCTGTAATAATGATGCTGTTCCTATAACAGGAATGTGTAATAATGGGACTGTCCCTTTAACAGGAATCTGTAATAATGATACTGCCCCTTTAACAGGAATTTTTAATAATGAGACTGTCCCCTTAACAGGAATCTGTAATAATGAGACTGTCCCTTTAACAGGAATCTGTAATAATGAGACTGCCCTATAGTAGGAACGTGTAATAATGAGACTGTCCCTTTAGCGGGAATGTGTAATACTGAGACTGTCCCTTCCAGAGGAATCTGTAATAATGATGCTGTCCCTTCAACAGGAATCTGTAATAATGATGTTGTCCCTTTAACAGGAATCTGTAATAATGATGTTGTCCCTTTAACAGGAATCTGTCATAATGATGTTGTCCCTTTAACAGGAATCTGGAACAATGATGTTGTCCCTTTAACAGGAATCTGTAATAATGATGTTGTCCCTTTAACAGGAATCTGTCATAATGATGTTGTCCCTTTAACAGGAATCTGGAACAATGAGACTGTGCCTTTAACAGAAATCTGTCATAATGAAGCTGTCTCTTTAACAGGAATCTGTAATAATGAGACTGTCCCTTTAACAGGAATCTGTCATAATGATGTTGTCCCTTTAACAGGAATCTGTAATAATGATGTTGTCCCTTTAACAGGAATCTGTCATAATGATGTTGTCCCTTTAACAGGAATCTGGAACAATGAGACTGTGCCTTTAACAGAAATCTGTCATAATGAAGCTGTCTCTTTAACAGGAATCTGTAATAATGAGACTGTCCCTTTAACAGGAATCTGTAATAATGCTGCTGTCCCTTTAATAGGATTCTGTAATATTGAGACTGTCCCTTTAACAGGTATTTGTAATAATGATGCTGTCCCCTTAAACTGGAATCTGTAATAATGAGACCGTCTCTTAAACTGGAATCTGTAATAATGACGTTGTCCCTTTAACATGAATCTGCAACAATGAGGCTGTCCCTTTAACAGGAATGTGTAATAATGATACTGCCCCTTTAACAGGAGCTGTAATAATGATGCTGTCCCTTTAACAGGAATCTGTCATAATGATGCTGTCCCTTTAATAGGAATCTGTAATAATGGGACTGTCCCTTTAACAGGAATCTGGAACAATGAGACTGTGCCTTTAACAGGAATCTGTAATAATGCGACTGTCCCCTTTACAGGAATGTGTAATAACGAGACTGTCCCTTTAACAGGAATCCATAATAATGAGATTGTCCCTTTAACAGGAATCTGTAATAATGACGCTGTCCCTTTAATAGAAATCTGTAATAATGATGCTGTCCCTTTAACAGGAATGTGTCATAATGAGACTGTCCCTTTAATAGAAATCTGTAATAATGATGCTGTCCCTTTAATAGGAATCTGTAATAATGGGACTGTCCCTTTAACAGGAATCTGTAATAATGAGACTGTCGCTTTAATAGAAATCTGTAATAATGAGACTGTCCTTTTAACAGGAATCTGTAATAATGATGCTGTCTCTTTAACAGGAATCTGTAATAATGATGCTGTCCCTTTAACAGGAATCTGTAATAATGAGACTGTCCCTTTAACAGGAATCTGTAATAATGATGTTGTCCCTTTAACAGGAATCTGTAATAATGAGACTGTCCCTTTAACAGGAATCTGTAATAGTGATGCTGTCCCTTTAACAGGAATCTGTAATAATGAGACTGTCCCTTTAACAGGAATCTGTAATAGTGATGCTGTCCCTTTAACAGGAATCTGTAATAATGAGACTGTCCCTTTAACAGGAATCTGTAATAGTGATGCTGTCCCTTTAACAGGAATCTGTAATAGTGATGCTGTCCCTTTAACAGGAATCTGTAATAGTGATGCTGTCCCTTTAACAGGAATCTGTAATAATGAGACTGTCCCTTTAACAGGAACGTGTAATAATGAGACTGTCCCTTTAGCGGGAATGTGTAATACTGAGACTGTCCCTTCCAGAGGAATCTGTAATAATGATGCTGTCCCTTCAACAGGAATCTGTAATAATGATGTTGTCCCTTTAACAGGAATCTGTAATAATGATGTTGTCCCTTTAACAGGAATCTGTCATAATGATGTTGTCCCTTTAACAGGAATCTGGAACAATGATGTTGTCCCTTTAACAGGAATCTGTAATAATGATGTTGTCCCTTTAACAGGAATCTGTCATAATGATGTTGTCCCTTTAACAGGAATCTGGAACAATGAGACTGTGCCTTTAACAGAAATCTGTCATAATGAAGCTGTCTCTTTAACAGGAATCTGTAATAATGAGACTGTCCCTTTAACAGGAATCTGTCATAATGATGTTGTCCCTTTAACAGGAATCTGTAATAATGATGTTGTCCCTTTAACAGGAATCTGTCATAATGATGTTGTCCCTTTAACAGGAATCTGGAACAATGAGACTGTGCCTTTAACAGAAATCTGTCATAATGAAGCTGTCTCTTTAACAGGAATCTGTAATAATGAGACTGTCCCTTTAACAGGAATCTGTAATAATGCTGCTGTCCCTTTAATAGGATTCTGTAATATTGAGACTGTCCCTTTAACAGGTATTTGTAATAATGATGCTGTCCCCTTAAACTGGAATCTGTAATAATGAGACCGTCTCTTAAACTGGAATCTGTAATAATGACGTTGTCCCTTTAACATGAATCTGCAACAATGAGGCTGTCCCTTTAACAGGAATGTGTAATAATGATACTGCCCCTTTAACAGGAGCTGTAATAATGATGCTGTCCCTTTAACAGGAATCTGTCATAATGATGCTGTCCCTTTAATAGGAATCTGTAATAATGGGACTGTCCCTTTAACAGGAATCTGGAACAATGAGACTGTGCCTTTAACAGGAATCTGTAATAATGCGACTGTCCCCTTTACAGGAATGTGTAATAACGAGACTGTCCCTTTAACAGGAATCCATAATAATGAGATTGTCCCTTTAACAGGAATCTGTAATAATGACGCTGTCCCTTTAATAGAAATCTGTAATAATGATGCTGTCCCTTTAACAGGAATGTGTCATAATGAGACTGTCCCTTTAATAGAAATCTGTAATAATGATGCTGTCCCTTTAATAGGAATCTGTAATAATGGGACTGTCCCTTTAACAGGAATCTGTAATAATGAGACTGTCGCTTTAATAGAAATCTGTAATAATGAGACTGTCCTTTTAACAGGAATCTGTAATAATGATGCTGTCTCTTTAACAGGAATCTGTAATAATGATGCTGTCCCTTTAACAGGAATCTGTAATAATGAGACTGTCCCTTTAACAGGAATCTGTAATAATGATGTTGTCCCTTTAACAGGAATCTGTAATAATGAGACTGTCCCTTTAACAGGAATCTGTAATAGTGATGCTGTCCCTTTAACAGGAATCTGTAATAATGAGACTGTCCCTTTAACAGGAATCTGTAATAGTGATGCTGTCCCTTTAACAGGAATCTGTAATAATGAGACTGTCCCTTTAACAGGAATCTGTAATAGTGATGCTGTCCCTTTAACAGGAATCTGTAATAGTGATGCTGTCCCTTTAACAGGAATCTGTAATAGTGATGCTGTCCCTTTAACAGGAATCTGTAATACTGAGACTGTCCTGATGCGCTATCAATAAGGCGAAAGACTCCCGGTGTGCCAATACAAGTGTAGGCTTTTATTCACAACAGAATCAGGAGCAGATCCCAACAAATAACCAACCTGGACTGAACAAGGGGGAGGAGACAGCCACCTTTATACTAGGTGCCGAGGGGAGGAACCAAACTGGAAGGGGATGTGTCCAGGTATGACAAACACACACAACGGTGGTCCTTATAGGACAAAGGCACAACTGAGGTCCACCACATTCACCCCTTCCTTTAAAAAAAACATGGGGGTGAAGCGGAAACAATATTACAAGTCCAGACGAACCGGTGGCTTGATCCGCCGTCGCGATCATCGTAGTGCAGGTCGCAGAGTCGTCCGAGCAGGGAGCGATAGAACATAGAACATTACAGCGCAGAACAGGCCCTTCGGCCCACGATGTTGCACCGACCAGTTAAAAAAAAACTGTGACCCTCCAACCTAAACCAATTTCTTTTCGTCCATGAACCTATCTACGGATCTCTTAAACGCCCCCAAACTAGGCGCATTTACTACTGATGCTGGCAGGGCATTCCAATCCCTCACCACCCTCTGGGTAAAGAACCTACCCCTGACATCGGTTCTATAACTACCCCCCCTCAATTTAAAGCCATGCCCCCTCGTGCTGGATTTCTCCATCAGAGGAAAAAGGCTATCACTATCCACCCTATCTAAACCTCTAATCATCTTATATGTTTCAATAAGATCCCCTCTTAGCCGCCGCCTTTCCAGCGAAAACAATCCCAAATCCCTCAGCCTCTCCTCATAGGATCTCCCCTCCATACCAGGCAACATCCTGGTAAACCTCCTCTGCACCCTCTCCAAAGCCTCCACATCCTTCCTGTAATGTGGGGACCAGAACTGCACACAGTACTCCAAGTGCGGCCGCACCAGAGTTGTGTACAGTTGCAACATAACGCTACGACTCCTAAATTCAATCCCCCTACCAATAAACGCCAAGACACCATATGCCTTCTTAACAACCTTATCTACTTGATTCCCAACTTTCAGGGATCTATGCACACATACACCTAGATCCCTCTGCTCCTCCACACTATTCAAAGTCCTCCCGTTAGCCCTATACTCAACACATCTGTTATTCCTACCAAAGTGAATTACCTCACACTTCTCCGCATTAAACTCCATCCGCCACCTCTCGGCCCAACTTTGCAACCTGTCTAAGTCTTCCTGCAAACTACGACACCCTTCCTCACTGTCTACCACACCACCGACTTTGGTGTCATCAGCAAATTTGCTAATCCACCCAACTATACCCTCATCCAGATCATTAATAAATATTACAAACAGCAGTGGCCCCAAAACAGATCCCTGAGGTACACCACTTGTAACCGCACTCCATGATGAATATTTACTATCAACCACCACCCTCTGTTTCCTATCCGCTAGCCAATTCCTGATCCAATTTCCTAGATCACCCCCAATCCCATACATCTGCATTTTCTGCAGAAGCCTACCATGGTGAACCTTATCAAACGCCTTACTAAAATCCATATATACCACGTCCACTGCCTTGCCCCCATCCACCTCCTTGGTCACTTTCTCAAAAAACTCAATAAGGTTAGTAAGGCACGACCTACCTGCCACAAAACCATGCTGACTATCACCTATCAATTCGGCCCAGGCTCCGTACAGTGAGCGTCGAGAGAAGGCGCTGGGTGGTGTGAAGCGGACCGATCCGTCGTCCCGTCCAGTCGTCGGGTACTGCGTGGTGACGGCTCCGGCGACTCAAGCGAGCTGTACACAGGGGCGAGAGGAATGAGCAGTGGCCCTGGTGGCGTATGGGGAACAGAGGGAACCGGAGCTGGGGGGTGGGGGGCTGCAACAGGCTCTGGGCACACTACATTGGAGACAGGGACTGAGGGAGGAAGAGGTGCAGCAATCTCCGAGAGGACGACACCAGGGACCGTGGGGCGGAAGGACGTGGTGACCTCAGGGGCACCCGCGGGTGCCAGGTCACGGACAGAAACCGTGTCCTCCCGCCCATCAGGGTACGCTACGTAAGCATATTGAGGATGAGCATGGAGCAATTGGACCTCCTCGACCAAGGGATCTGCCTTATGGGTCCGGACATGCTTCCGAAGCAGGACGGGCCCCGGGGACATCAGCCAATCCGGGAGCGAAGTACCCGAGGAGGACTTCCTGGGAAACGGAAACATCCGCTCGTGAGGGGTCGTATTGGTCGCTGTGCACAGGAGTGACCTAATGGAATGTAATGCGTCCGGAAGGACGTCTTGCCAACGGCTGACTGGAAGGCCCCTAGACCGTAACGCTAATAGAACAGCCTTCCAGACGGTTGCGTTCTCCCGCTCTACTTGACCATTGCCCCTGGGGTTATAGCTAGTGGTGTGGCTGGAGGCAACGCCTTTGGCGAACAGGTACTGCCTCAGCTCGTCACTCATGAAAGAGGACCCACGATCGCTATGGACATAGGATGGGAAGCCGAACAGGGTGAAGAGCGTGTTCAGGGTCCGAATCACTGTAGCCGTGGTCATGTCCGAGCAGGGGAAGACAAAAGGGAAACGTGAGTATTCATCAATGATATTCAGGAAATAAACATTGCGGTTAGAGGAGGGGAGGGGGCCTTTAAAGTCAATGCTAAGGCGCTCAAACGCGCGAGTGGCCTTTACAAGGTGCGCCCTACCTGGCCGGTAGAACTGCGGTTTGCACTCAGCGCAGATCCTGCATTGCCTGGTAATCGTCCGGACTTCCTTGAGGGAGAAGGGCAGGTTACGGGACTTGACAAAATGGAAAAATCTGGTGACACCCGGGTGACAGAGGTCGTTATGGAGGGACTGTAGCTGGTCTAGTTGGGCGCTGGCACATGATCCACGGGACAGGGCATCTGGGGGCTCATTGAGCTTCCCGGGCCGGTACATGATGTCAAATCTGTAGGTGGAGAGCTCAATCATCCACCGCAAGATCTTGTCATTCTTAATCTTGCCCTTTTGCCTGGTGTTAAACAGGAAGGCAACTGACCGCTGGTCTGTAATTAAGGTGAATCGTTGGCCCGCAAGATAATGGCGCCAGTGCCGGACGGCTTCCACGATGGCCTGGGCCTCCTTCTCAACCGAGGAGTGTCGAATCTCAGGGCCTTGTAGGGTCCGGGAAAAGAAGGCCACCGGACGGCCCCTCTGGTTAAGGGTGGCGGGTGGGGCAAAGTCAGACGCATCACTTTCCACTTGGAATGGGATGGATTCGTCCACAGCATGCATCGCGGCCTTCGCGATGTCCGCCTTGATGTCGTCGAAGGCCCGACGGGCCTCCTCCGCCAGGGGAAAAGAGGTCGATTTTAGGAGCGGACGGGCTTTATCCGCGTAACGGGGAACCCACTGGGCACAGTAGGAGAAGAAGCCCAGGCATCTCCTCAGTGCTTTGAGGGTAGTAGGGAGGGGAAGCTGCATAAGGGGACGCATACGGGCTGGGTTGGGACCAAGGACACCATTTTCTATCACGTACCCAAGGATGGCGAGGCGGCGTGTCCGGAAAACACACTTCGCCTCATTGTATGTGAGGTTCAGGAGAGTGGCCGTACGAAGGAATTTTTGTAGGTTGGCATCACGGTCCTGCAGGTCATGGCCGCAGATGGTGACGTTATTCAGATACGGGAAAGTGGCCTGTAGCCCGTGCTGGTCTACCATTTGATCCATGGCCCGCTGGAAGACTGAGACCCCATTGGTGACACCAAAGGGGACTCGGAGGAACTGGTAGAGGCGGCCGTCCGCCTCAAAGGCAGTGTATGGGTGATCCTCCGAGCGGATAGGGAGCTGGTGGTAAGCCGATTTCAAATCGATCGTCGAGAAAACCCTATAGTGCGCGAGATGCAGTTGACTATGTCCGCAATACGGGGAAGAGGATACGCATCTAGTTGGGTATACCTGTTTATGGTCTGGCTGTAGTCAATCACCATGCGGTGTTTCTCCCCCGATTTAACTACGACCACTTGCGCCCTCCAGGGGCTGGTGCTGGCCTGGATAATCCCTTCCCGGAGCAAACGTTGTACCTCGGACCGAAAGAAGGCCCGGTCATCCGCACTATAGCGCCTACTCTTGGTGGCTATAGGCCTACAATCCGGGGTGAGGTTATCAAATAAGGGGGGCGGGGTGATCTTGAGGGTCGAGAGACTGCAGGTGGTGCGCGAGGGGCGCTGCCGTGACGGCGCCTTGCAGACGGAGAGCGGGGGATAAGGGCCATCGTACTGCAGGATGACGCTCCTATGATGGCTGAGGAAATCGAACCCCAGCAGTACAGCTGCGCAGAGTCGCGGCAGCACGAGGAGCCGAAAACGCTCGTAGACTGTGCCCTGTACCGTCAGCGTCACCAAACAGCACCCGAGGACCTCCACTGAGTGGGAATTCGAGGCCATGGAGATGGTCTGGCTCCAGGGCTGCACGGGAAGGGCATATTGACGCACTGTGCGAGGGTGTATAAAACTTTCCGTGCTCCCACAGTCGAACAGGCAGTTTTCTGCATAACCATTTACCTTGATCTCCATTATTGACTTGGAGAGTTGATGTGGCTGCGACTGGTCCAGGCAAATCGATGCCACCGTTGAATTAAAGAAGAATCCGTCTTCGTCCCCGTCTGATGACATCACGGATAAAGCTTCCTGCTCAGCTTGCCTTGATGCCAGTCTCAAAGATGGCGATTCCCGCGCTTCCGGTGACCGCATCAAAGATGGCGATTCCCGCGCTTCCGGTGACCGCATCAAAGATGGCGATTCCCGCGCTTCCGGTGACCGCATCAAAGATGGCGATGCCCGCACTTCCGGTGGCCGCATCAAAGATGGCGATTCGCGCGCAGCCGCCGCCTGCATTAAAGATGGCTGCGCCCGCGGAACACACGTGGCACCACGAGGCTTCGGAAGCGGCTTTGCCCGGCAGACTTTAGCGAAGTGGCCTAGCTTACCGCATCCGGAGTAAATCGCGTCCTTCGCCGGGCAGCGACGCCGAGGGTGCTTGGGTAGGCCGCAAAAGTAACATTTGGGCCCCGCCGGAACAGCCGTCGCGGTGGAGCCGTCGGTAGAACGGGATGCCGGGTAAGACCCGAGATTGTGAGAGGCCGCTTCTAACGTTTCAGCCATCGTGGCTGTTCTTCGGAGATCTAGGTCATCTTGTTCCAGCAGGCGCTGCCGGATGTATGTAGACTCAATGCCCGCAACGTAGGCGTCGCGGATCAGGTCCTCCGCGTTCTGAGCTGCTGTAACAGCCTTACAGTCACAAGCTCGAGCTAGGACCCGCAGGGCGCGCAGAAATTGGGCGACGATTCTCCTGGCTGCTGTTTGCGGGTAGTTAGGAGATGTCTGGCATAAACCACGTTAGGGCTCTTTTGGAACTGCCCTTTTAGGAGTTCGATAGCGTCCGCGTATGTAGCAGCTTCCCGGAAGATTCCATAGACAGCTTCGCTTACCCAGGCGCGGAGCACGTGGAGTTTAGCGTCGTCGGTGTCGATGGCCGTCAGGGTGTCGACGAATGCTTCGAAGCAGTCCAGCCAATGATCAAATTTATCAGAGGCTCCAACCTCTTGAGGGTCTAATGCTAACTTGTCGGGTTTTAGAAACTGCTCCATGCTGGTCAACTGTTGTGAATAAAATCGATGCGCTATCAATAAGGCGAAAGACTCCCGGTGTGCCAATACAAGTGTAGGCTTTTATTCACAACAGAATCAGGAGCAGATCCCAACAAATAACCAACCTGGACTGAACAAGGGGGAGGAGACAGCCACCTTTATACTAGGTGTCGAGGGGAGGAACCAAACTGGAAGGGGATGTGTCCAGGTATGACAAGCACACACAACGGTGGTCCTTATAGGACAAAGGCACAACTGAGGTCCACCACATGTCCCTTTAACAGGAATCTGTAATAATGATGTCCCTTTAACAGAAATCTGGAACAATGAGACTGTCCCTTTAACAGGAATCTGTAAAAATGAGACTGTCCCTTTAACAGGAATCTGTAAAAATGAGACTGTCCCTTTAACAGGAATGTGTAATAATGAGACTGTCCCTTTAATAGAAATCTGTAATAATGATACTGTCCCTTTAACATGTTATTGTCATAGTGATACCGTCTCTTTAACAGGACTGTATAATAAAGCTACTGCCCCTTTAACAGGAATCTGTAATAATGAGACTGTCCCTTTAACAGGAATGTGTAATACTGTGACTGTCCCTTTAACAGGAATGTGTAATACTGAGACTGTCCCTTTAACAGGAATCTGTAATAATGATGCTGTCCCTTTAACAGAAAGCTGGAACGAACAATGAGACTGTCCCTTTAACAGGAATGTGTCATAATGAGACTGTCCCTTTAATAGAAATCTGTAATAATGATGCTGTCCCTTTAATAGGAATGTGTCATAATGTGACTGTCCCTTTAACAGGAATCTGTAATAATGAGACTGTCCCTTTAACAGGAATCTGTAATTATGATGCTGTCCCTTTAACAGGAGTGTGTAATAATGATGCTGTCCCTTTAACAGGAGTGTGTAATAATGAGACTCCCTTTAACAGGAATCTGTAATAATGAGACTGTTCCTTTACGTGTTATAATGAGACCTTCCCAGAGCATGTATTGTGAAAGTTCATTCCCCTTAAACAGTGATCTGTACAGTGCCGTTGTTCTGCTTAACTGCCTAATGTGTGACACACTGTCAGTGTGATGTAGAGGGAGCTCATGTCTGCACCTAACCTTGGAAGCACTAATCTCACCCCAGGAACAGCTTTGGGTGTGGTGTGATCCTGTGACCTGTCCCCTCAGGCTCTCGGTATTGCCTAGTTTCAGAGACACTGTTTATCCCTGTTTGTGAGGCTTGTTCTACCTTCAGGTGTGGAGTGTTCCAACAAGACTTGGTAAAGTTGAGGGGTGATGGCCTGGGAGATGTACAGTCACACAGAGAACCAGCCGATGTTCTCCACACTGACATTTCAGACAATTCCACAACACATCAACACCCAAAAGGCATTTGACAAGGTGCCGCATGAGAGGCTGGTGCCGAATGTTTGAGCATGGATTGGAAACTGGCCGTCACATTGAAAACACAGAGTTAGAATAAATGGCTCCTTTTCAGAGTGGAAAGATGTAACTAGTGGAGTGCCACAGGGATTTGATTTGATTTGATTTATTATTGTCACATGTATTAACTTACAGTGAAAAGTATTGTTTCTTGCGCGCTATGCAGACAAAGCATACCGTTCATAGAGAAGGAAAGGAGAGGGTGCAGAATGTAGTGTTACAGTCATAGCTAGGGTGTAGAGAAAGATCAACTTAATGCGAGGTAGGTCCATTCAAAAGTCTGACAGCAGCAGGGAAGAAGCTGTTCTTGAGTCGGTCGGTACGTGACCTCAGACTTTTGTATCTTTTTCCCGACGGAAGAAGGTGGAAGAGAGAATGTCCGGGGTGTGTGGGATCCTTGATTCTGCTGGCTGCTTTTCCCGAGGCAGCGGGAAGTGTAGACAGAGTCAATGGATGGGAGGCTGGTTTGCGTGATGGACTGGGCTACATTCACAATCTTTTGTAGTTCCTTGTGGTCTTGAGCAGAGCAGGAGCCCAGACCAAGCTGTGATACAACCAGAAAGAATGCTTTCTATGGGGCATCTATAAAAGTTGGTGAGAGTCTCTAGCTGACATGCCAAATTTCCTTAGTCTTCTGAGTTGTTGGTAGGCTTTCTTAACTATAGTGTCGGCATGGGGGGACCAGGACAGGTTGTTGGTGATCTGGACACCTAAAAACTTGAAGCTCTCGACCTTTTCTACTTCGGATCAGTTCTTGCCCCGCGATTGTTCATTATTTATATTAATGACCTGGAGGAAGGAACAGAATGGAAGGTTTGCAAATTCGCCGATGACACAAAGATAGGTGGCAGGGCAGGTTGTGATGTGGATATTGTGATTGTGTAACGGGATATCAATAGTTTGGGTGATGTGTGAAAAAGTGTGAAAGTGTGAAAAGGATGAGATGTGAAGGAATAGGACCTATAAAATGTGAAGGTGAGAAAGTCTGGACAGAACCGGAAGAAATAGCAGTGGTGCTTAATGAATATTTTACCTCGGTATTGACGGTGGAAAAAGACCTGGGTGGTTGTACTACAGGATTGAGGCGGACTGAAAAGATTGAGTATGTGGACATAAAGAAAGAGGATGTGTTGGAAATTTTGAATAGCATCAAGATAGATAAGTCGCCGGGACCAGATGGGATGTACCCCAGGTTACTGTGGAGGCGAGGGAAGAGATTGCAGAGCCTCTGGTGATGATCTTTGCGTCGTCGATGGAGGTGGGAGAGGTGCCGGAGGATTGGAGGATTGAGGATTTGGTTCCTATATTCAAGAAAGGGAATAGGGATAGCCCAGGAAATTACCGACCGGTGAGTCTAACCTCAGTGGTTGGTAAGTTGATGGAGAAGATCCTGAGGGACAGGATTGATGAACATTTAGAGAAGTTTAGTATGCTCAAAAGTAGTCAGCACTGCTTTGTCAAAGGCAAATCGTGCCTTATGAGCCTGGTGGATTTCTTTGAAAATATGACTAAACACGTTGACGAAGGAAAAGTGGTGGATGTGGTTTACGTGGACTTCAGCAAGGCGTTCGATAAGGTCCCCCATGCAAGACTTCTCGAGAAAGTGAGAGGGCATGGGATCCAAGGGGCTGTTGCCTTGTGGATCCAGAACTGGCTTGCCCAAAGGAGGCAGAGAGTGTGTATCGATGGGTCTTTTTCTGAATGGAGGTCGGTCACCAGTGGAGTGCCCCAGGGATCTGTTCTGGGACCCTTGCTGTTTGTCATTTTCATAAATGACCTGGATGAGGCAGTGGAGGGATGGGTTGGTAAGTTTGCCGACGACACGAAGGTTGATGGTGTTGTGGATAGGTTGGAGGGATGTCAGAAGCTGCAGCGTGACATAGATAGAACATAGAACATAGAACATAGAAAGCCACAGCACAAACAGGCCCTTCGGCCCACAAGTTGCGCCGATCACATCCCCACCTCTAGGCCTATCTATAGCCCTCAATCCCATTAAATCCCATGTACTCATCCAGAAGTCTCTTAAAAGACCCCAACGAGTTTGCCTCCACCACCACCGACATCAGCCGATTCCACTCACCCACCACCCTCTGAGTGAAAAACTTACCCCTGACATCCCCCCTGTACCTACCCCCCAGCACCTTAAACCTGTGTCCTCTCGTAGCAACCATTTCAGCCCTTGGAAATAGCCTCTGAGAGTCCACCCTATCCAGACCCCTCAACATCTTGTAAACCTCTATCAGGTCACCTCTCATCCTTCGTCTCTCCAAGGAGAAGAGACCAAGCTCCCTCAACCTATCCTCATAAGGCATGCCCCCCAATCCAGGCAACATCCTTGTAAATCTCCTCTGCACCCTTTCAATGGCTTCAACATCTTCCCTGTAATGAGGTGACCAGAACTGCGCGCAGTACTCCAAGTGGGGTCTAACCAGGGTCCTATAAAGCTGCAGCATTATCTCCCGACTCCTAAACTCAATCCCTCGATTAATGAAGGCTAGTACGCCATACGCCTTCTTGACCGCATCCTCCACCTGCGAGGCCGATTTAAGAGTCCTATGGACCCGGACCCCAAGGTCCTTCTGATCCTCTACACTGCTAAGAATGGTACCCTTCATTTTATACTGCTGCTCCATCCCATTGGATCTGCCAAAATGGATCACTACACACTTATCCGGGTTGAAGTCCATCTGCCACTTCTCCGCCCAGTCTTGCATTCTATCTATGTCTCGCTGCAACTTCTGACATCCCTCCAAACTATCCACAACACCACCTACCTTGGTGTCGTCAGCAAACTTACCAACCCATCCCTCCACTTCCTCATCCAGGTCATTTATGAAAATGACAAACAGCAAGGGTCCCAGAACAGATCCCTGGGGCACTCCACTGGTCACTGACCTCCATGCAGAGAAAGACCCCTCCACAGCCACTCTCTGCCTTCTGCAGGCAAGCCAGTTCTGGATCCACAAGGCAACAGCCCCTTGGATCCCATGCCCTCTCACTTTCTCAAGAAGTCTTGCATGGGGGACCTTATCGAACGCTTTGCTGAAGTCCATATAGACCACATCCACCGCTCTTCCTTCGTCAATGTGCTTGGTCACATTTTCAAAGAACTCAACCAGGCTCGTAAGGCACGACCTGCCCCTGACAAAGCCGTGCTGACTACTTTTGATCATACTAAACTTCTCTAGATGATCATAAATCCTGTCTCTCAGGATCCTCTCCATCAACTTACCAACCACTGAGGTTAGACTCACCGGTCGGTAATTTCCCGGGCTGTCCCTGTTCCCTTTCTTGAATATAGGGACCACATCCGCAATCCTCCAATCCTCCGGAACCTCTCCCGTCTCCATCGACGATGCAAAGATCATCGCCAAAGGCTCCGCAATCTCCTCCCTCGCCTCCCACAGTAACCTGGGGTACATCCCATCCGGTCCCGGCGACTTACCAACCTTGATGCCATTCAATAGTTCCAACACATCCTCTTTCTTTATGTCCACATGCTCGATCCTTTCTGTCCTCCGCAATCCAGCAGTACAACCACCCAGATCCCTTTCCACCGTGAATACCGAGGTAAAGTATTCATTAAGCACCTCCGCCATTTCTAACGGTTCCGCACAAACTTTTCCCCCTTCACCTTTTAAGGGTCCTATGCCTTCACATCTCATCCTTTTACTCTTGACATATTTGTAGAAAGCCTTGGGATTCTCCTTAATCTTACCCGCCAAGGTCTTCTCATGACCCCTTCTCGCTCTCCTAATTTCCTTCTTAAACTCCTTCCTACATCGCGTATACTCCTCTAAATCCTTAACACCTCCTAGCTCTCTGAACCTTCTGTACGCCTCTCTTTTCTTATTCACCAGGTTCATCACAACCTTCGTGCACCACGGTTCCCGTACCCTACCAACACCCCCCTGTCTCATCGGAACGTTGTCATGCAGAGCTCCAGACAAACATTCCTTGAAAATCCTCCACTTTCCTTCGGTACTTTTCCCCAAGAATGCCTCCTTCCAATTTACCCGTCTAATTTCCTCCCTGATGACACTGTATTTCCCTTTACTCCAGAGAAACACTTTCCTAGCCTGCCTGACCCTATCTCTTTCCAATGCTATCGTGAAGGAGATAGAATTATGATCGCTATCCCCAAGATGCTCACCCACCGAGAGATCCTCCACCTGTCCAGGTTCATTAGCCAGCACCAGATCAAGAACAGCCTCTCCTCTAGTAGGCTTATCCACATACTGTGTCAGGAAACTCTCCTGGACACACCTAACAAACTCCTCTCCATCCAAACCCCTAGCCCTAGGGATATTCCAATCTATGTTTGGGAAATTAAAATCTCCCATCACGACAACTCTGTTATTCCTACATCTCTCCAGGATGCAAGACTGGGCGGAGAAGTGGCAGATGGACTTCAACCCGAATAAATGTGTAGTGGTCCCTTTTGGCAGGTCAAATGGGATGAAGGAGTATAATATCAAGGGTAAGACTCTTAGCAGTGTAGAGGATCAGAAGGACCTTGGGATCCGGGTCCATAGGACTCTTAAATCGGCCTCGCAGGTAGAGGAGGTGGTTAAGAATGGTGTGCTGGCCTTCATCCATCAAGGGATTGAGTTTAGGAGTCTGGGGATAATGATGCAGCTATATAAGACCCTCGTCAGACCCCACTTGGAGTACTGTGCTCAGTTCTGGTCACCTCATTACAGGAGGGATGTGGAAAAGATTGAAAGGGTGCAGAGAAGATTTACAAGGATGTTGCCTGGATTGCTTAGCATGCCTTATGAGGATAGGTTGAGGGAACCCGGTCTTTCCTCCTTGGAGAGACGAAGGATGAGAGGTGACCTGATAGAGGTGTACAAGATGTTGAGAGGTATAGATCGGGTGGATTCTCGGAGGCTTTTTCCCAGGGTGGAAATGGCTGCTACGAGAGGACACAGGTTTAAGGTGCTGGGGAGTAGGTACAGAGGGGATGTCAGGGGTAAGTTTTTCACACAGAGGGTGGTGGGTGAGTGGAATCGGCTGCCGTCAGTGGTGGTGGAGGCAAACTCGATAGGGTCTTTTAAGAGACTTCTGGATAAGTACATGGGACTGAATAGGATTGAGGGTTATAGGTAAGCCTATATATAAGCCTAGGTAGGTAGGGACATGACCGGCGCAACTTGTGGGCCGAAGGGCCTGTTTGTGCTGTATTTTTTCTATGCTCTATGATGCAGTTTGGTAGGGGGAATCAGAAGGCAGATTATTATCTAAATGGAGAGAGACTGCAGGCGAGTGAAACATTTACAACTTGGAAGAAAAGAATTATGGCCATTCAGAAGA
Source organism: Mustelus asterias (assembly GCF_964213995.1). Classification (NCBI taxonomy): domain Eukaryota; kingdom Metazoa; phylum Chordata; class Chondrichthyes; order Carcharhiniformes; family Triakidae; genus Mustelus; species Mustelus asterias. The sequence continues at coordinate 67,017 of NW_027591250.1, forward strand.
GAATGTCCAGAAAGATAATGAGCTCCAACTGAACGTCTGTACAGGGTGGATCAGCTAGATTCTGCGTGATTCCGAATTTAAGTGGACAGTCCAAAGATGTGCGGGCTAGGTTGATTGGCCATTCTAAATTGCCCCTTAGTGTCCCGGGATGCATAGGTTAGAGGGGTTAGCGGGTAAATATGTAGGGATATGTGGATAGGGCCTGGGTGGGATTGTGGTTGGTGCAGACTCGATGGGCCGAATGGCCTCTTTCTGCACTGTAGGATTCTATGATAGTGTGACATAAACCCAACATCCCGGTTTAGGCCGTCCTCATGTGTGCGGAACTTGGCTATCAGTTTCTGCTCAGCGACTCTGCGCTGTCGTGTGTCGTGAAGGCCGCCTTGGAGAACGCTTACCCGAAGATCAGAGGCTGAATGGCCGTGACTGCTGAAGTGCTCCCCCACCGGAAGAGAACAGTCTTGCCTGGTGATTGTCGAGCGGTGTTCATTCATCCATTGTCGTAGCGTCTGCATGGTCTCCCCAATGTACCATGCCTCGGGACATCCTTTCCTGCAGCGTATCAGGTAGACAACGTTGGCCGAGTTGCAAGAGTAGGTACCGTGTACCTGGTGGATGGTGTTCTCACGTGAGATGATGGCATCCGTGTTGATGATCCGGCACGTCTTGCAGAGGTTGCTGTGGCAGGGTTGTGTGGTGTCGTGGTCACTGTTCTCCTGAAGGCTGGTAGTTTGCTGCGGACAATGGTCTGAGGTTGTGCGGTTGTTTGAAGGCAAGAAGTGGGGGTGTGGGGATGGCCTTGGCAAGATGTTCATCTTCATCAATGACATGTTGAAGGCTCCGGAGGAGATGCCGTAGCTTCTCCGCTCCAGGGAAGTACTGGACGACGAAGGGTACTCTGTCCACCATGTCCCGTGTTTGTCTTCTGAGAAGGTTGGTGCGGTTTTTCGCTGTGGCGCGTTGGAACTGTCGATCGATGAGTCGAGCACCATATCCTGTTCTTATGAGGGCATCTTTCAGCATCTGGAGGTGTCTGTTGCGATCCTCCTCATCCGAGCAGATCCTGTGTATTCGGAGGGCTTGTCCGTAGGGGATGGCTTCTTTAACGTGTTTAGGGTGGAAGCTGGAGAAGTGGAGCATCGTGAGGTTATCCGTGGGCTTGCGGTACAGTGAGGTGCTGAGGTGACCATCCTTGATGGAGATGCGTGTGTCCAAGAATGCAACCGATTCCGGAGAGTAGTCCATGGTGAGTCTGATGGTGGGATGGAACTTGTTGATGACACACGACAGCGCAGAGTCGCTGAGCAGAAACTGATAGCCAAGTTCCACACACATGAGGACGGCCTAAACCGGGATCTTGGGTTCATGTCACACTATCAGTAACCCCCACAGCTTGCCTCCTGGACTTGCAGAATCTCACTGGCTGTCCTGTCTGGAGACAATACACATCTCTTTAACCTGTGCTTAATGCTCCCTCCACCCACATTGTCTGTATGTTTAAGCCCTGGTTGGCTGTAGAGATTCGCATTCTAATCAGTATTCTGTAACTTGATTTTGTGTCTCTGTGCCCTGTTTGAGAGCAGATATTCACTCCATCTGACGAAGGAGCAGCGCTCCGAAAGCTAATGGTATTTGCTACCAAATACACCTGTTGGACTTTAACCTGGTGTTGTTAACTCTTACTGTGTTTACCCCAGTCCAATGCCGGCATCTCCACATCATTGGAAGGATATACAGGGAAGAGATTGACCAGAAGACCATAAGACATAGGAGCAGAATGAGGCCACTCGGCCCATCGAGTCCGCTCCGCCATTCAATCATGGCTGATATTTTTCTCATCCCCATTCTCCTGCCTTTTCCCCATAACCCCTGATCCCCTTATTAATCAAGAAGCTATCTATCTCTGTCTTAAAGACACTCAATGACCTGGCCTCCACAGCCTTCTGCGGCAAAGAGTTCCACAGATTCACCACTTTCTGGCTGAAGACACTTCTCCTCATCTCTGTTTTAAAGGATTGTCCCTTTAGCCTGAGGTTGTGCCCTCTGGTTCTAGTTTTTCCTACTAGTGGAAACATTCTCTCCAAGTCCACTCAGTCCAGGCCTTGCAGTATCCTGTAAGTTTCAATAAGATCCCCCCTCATCCTTCTAAACTCCAACGAGTGCAGACCCAGAGACCTCAATACGTCCTCATACGACAAGCTCTTCATTCCAGGGATCATTCTTGTGAACCTCCTCTGGACCCTTTCCAAGGCCAGCACACCCTTAGAGTGCGCTGTTAAATTGTTCCACCGTGTCAATATAAAGTTGGGTGGACAAACAGTTGAGTTGCCTCTCCATGTGGTCCGTGGTAATTTTCCAGTTCTATTTAGAACATAGAACATAGAAAGCCACAGCACAAACAGGCCCTTCGGCCCACAAGTTGCGCCGATCACATCCCCACCTCTAGGCCTATCTATAGCCCTCAATCCCATTAAATCCCATGTACTCATCCAGAAGTCTCTTAAAAGACCCCAACGAGTTTGCCTCCACCACCACCGACGTCAGCCGATTCCACTCACCCACCACCCTCTGAGTGAAAAACTTACCCCTGACATCTCCTCTGTACCTACCCCCCAGCACCTTAAACCTGTGTCCTCTCGTAGCAACCATTTCAGCCCTTGGAAATAGCCTCTGAGAGTCTACCCTATCCAGACCTCTCAACATCTTGTAAACCTCTATCAGGACACCTCTCATCCTTCGTCTCTCCAAGGAGAAGAGACCAAGCTCCCTCAACCTATCCTCATAAGGCATGCCCCCCAATCCAGGCAACATCCTTGTAAATCTCCTCTGCACCCTTTCAATGGCTTCAACATCTTTCCTGTAATGAGGTGACCAGAACTGCGCGCAGTACTCCAAGTGGGGTCTAACCAGGGTCCTATAAAGCTGCAGCATTATCTCCCGACTCCTAAACTCAATCCCTCGATTAATGAAGGCCAGTACACCGTACGCCTTCTTGACCGCATCCTCCACCTGCGAGGCCGATTTAAGAGTCCTATGGACCCGGACCCCAAGGTCCTTCTGATCCTCTACACTGCTAAGAATGGTACCCTTCATATTATACTGCTGCTTCATCCCATTGGATCTGCCAAAATGGATCACCACACACTTATCCGGGTTGAAGTCCATCTGCCACTTCTCCGCCCAGTCTTGCATTCTATCTATGTCTCGCTGCAACTTCTGACATCCCTCCAAACTATCCACAACACCACCTACCTTGGTGTCGTCAGCAAACTTACCAACCCATCCCTCCACTTCCTCATCCAGGTCATTTATGAAAATGACAAACAGCAAGGGTCCCAGAACAGATCCCTGGGGCACTCCACTGGTCACTGACCTCCATGCAGAGAAAGACCCCTCCACAGCCACTCTCTGCCTTCTGCAGGCAAGCCAGTTCTGGATCCACAAGGCAACAGCCCCTTGGATCCCATGCCCTCTCACTTTCTCAAGAAGTCTTGCATGGGGGACCTTATCGAACGCCTTGCTGAAGTCCATATAGACCACATCCACCGCTCTTCCTTCGTCAATGTGTTTGGTCACATTTTCAAAGAACTCAACCAGGCTCGTAAGGCACGACCTGCCCTTGACAAAGCCGTGCTGACTACTTTTGATCATACTAAACTTCTCTAGATGATCATAAATCCTGTCTCTCAGGATTCTCTCCATCAACTTACCAACCACTGAGGTTAGACTCACCGGTCGGTAATTTCCCGGGCTGTCCCTGTTCCCTTTCTTGAATATAGGGACCACATCTGCAATCCTCCAATCCTCCGGAACCTCTCCCGTCTCCATCGACGATGCAAAGATCATCGCCAAAGGCTCCGCAATCTCCTCCCTCGCCTCCCACAGTAACCTGGGGTACATCCCATCCGGTCCCGGAGACTTACCAACCTTGATGCCATTCAATAGTTCCAACACATCCTCTTTCTTTATGTCCACATGCTCGATCCTTTCTGTCCACCGCAAACCAGCAGTACAACCACCCAGATCCCTTTCCACCGTGAATACCGAGGTAAAGTATTCATTAAGCAGCTCCGCCATTTCTAACGGTTCCGCACAAACTTTTCCCCCTTCACCTTTTAAGGGTCCTATGCCTTCACATCTCATCCTTTGGGGGATCATGGTTAGAGAAGGTAAAGCTGGGGTGCTATCAACAGATTGGTCGATGCTAAAACAGACCCACATATACAGGGAAGAGATTGACCAGAAGACCAGAAGACATAGGAGCAGAATTAGGCCACTCGGATAAATACAAGAGTTTATTCAAAGAGGCACTTGGTTCAATGAAGGGAGCTGAAGTGACACTCAAGATAAAGCCTAACAGTCAACCAAAAAGCCTCAAAACAAGAGCAGTGCCATCTGCAATTCATCCCAATGTTGAAGAAGAATTAGTACAACTTGTTAACACTGGTGTGTTAGAACTGGTTACAATGAGTGACTGGGCAACCCCCATCGTACCTGTCATGAAACCAGATGGTTCCGTTCATATTTCTGGTGATTCTAAAACAACCATAAATCCAGTGTTGTGTTCTGATCCATCTCCACTTCCTTTAATTGAAGATGTGTTTGCTGGATTATCAGGTGGGCAGAAATTCAGCAAGTTTGATCTTTCACAGGCAAATTTACAGATGAATGTAGCTGCTGAATCTCAACCATTGCTTACCATTGTTACTCACAAAGGTCTTTTTCATTGTAAAAGATTACCTTTTGGAATAACATCCACACCAGCCTTATCCAAAGATCAATGGATCAGACTTTAAGTGGTCTCTCTGGTGTACAATGTTACCTGGATGATATTCTGATTACAGGGTCCTGAGGAGAGGAGACTTGATTAATTTAGAAGCAACATTAGAATATCTTCAAGCACATGGTCTGCATATCAAGAAAGAAGAGGGTTACTTTTTCCAGATGGCAGTCCAGTATTTGGGTCATTATTAATAATAAAGGCCAACATAAAGCACCTAAAAAGATGGAAGCTATATTAAGAGCACCACGTCCGATGAATGTGATGCAATTGAGGTCCTTTCCAGGATTAGTAAATTATTATGTCAAATCTTTCCTTAACTTAGTGGGATGTTAGTGTACCTTTAAGAGATTTTTTTAAAATCATGGTCTCTGCAGCTCTCACAGGCAGTGTTTCTCAGCTCACAGCCTTAGCTGATGTCAGTATGTTGCTAGGCTGACTACGATGAGTCCTCTTGTTGCTACTTAAGTGGTTTAAATGGGGTTGCTGTGTTTACTCTGGGATTAGTTTTACAGTCCTGCATTGTTAGGAGGAAGGTCATGTGTTTTTGTTCAGGTTTTTTTTCCCAGTGAGTTTAAGGTTTCGTTTTCAGTTCTGAGAAGCAGTTGGGTTTTAACAGGGGTAGCAAGCTGAACCGAAGTCTCTCTCTCCCTATTTTATTTGGAAATTCTGCTGGTGATCTTAAAGCAAGGTTTTGGCTTCCTGTGGGAAAGAATCTGTTAGTAGTTTGCCTAAAGTCCCTGATGTTCTGGGAAGCTGTTCTGAGTGAACCAAGACTGAAAGTTTTCAATTCTCCAACCAAAGGACTCTATTTCCAATATCACGTGAGCATTAGTCTGTGCTGTGTTAAGGTCTTTTGTCTATGGGATTGGTTTGATTGGAGCATTGTAGATATCTTTGTTAAGGGTTATACATTATCTGTTTCTTGTCTGTAACTGATAAAAGTTTTTGCTAATTTTCTTACGATACATGTTAACTATATTCTTAAATAAACTTTGTTTGATAAAAGCTCCCTAGTGGGTCATTTGAATCATCCTGAGGTGAAACACCTCACGCTTATCCGAGCCAAATCCAAAATGCAAAACTTATGATCCAGGCAGTCGTCATAAAACACTTTGGAGTTTCTAACCTCAACCGTAACATTAGCTGCATTATTGCATAATGTATTAATGCATGAAATAGTCATGGGACTGGACAACAGAATGTAGAAAACGTACAAGGATGTCAAAGATGCTTTGCAGAAGTCTGAAGTATTGGTTCATTTTAATTGGAAGCTACCATTACTGCTTGCTTGCAATGCTTCACCTAATGGAGTGGGGGCAGTAGTTTCACATTGATATCTTCGGGAGATGAATGACCAATAGCTTTTGCTTTGTGTACTCTGACTAGCGCTGAATCTAACTATGGTCAGCTAGAAAAAGAAGCATTGGGCATAATCTTCAGCGTACCAATGTTGCATCATTATTTATACAGTTGTCATTTCACATTACTGATTGCTATTTATGGGTGGAACAAAGTCATATCTTCGTTAGCTGCTAGTTGATTACAAATATGGCCACTGGTCTTACCTTTACCCACCGAGCAGATATCATTAATCAGAGTCCCACGCTAACGCTGATGCGTTATCATGCTTACCTTTACCTGCCGAGCAGATGTCACCAACTGGTTTTGATAGTATTCTTTATCACCAGTGGATCATTTGCCTGCGACAGATTTTCAAGTTCAGAGACAGACCAGAAATGATCCTGTGATTGGGAAGGTGATGGATGTGATATTGAAAGGAATGATATCTGGAACGCATCGTACACATCCTGATTTAAAACCATATGTGTCAAGAAAGCTTCAGTTGACCGTCCAAGGTGTCTATTGTGGGGACTCCGAGAGACCATCCCTGCTAGCCTGTGTGGAAGAGTTCTTGAACAACGACATGAAGGACATCCTGGTATATTCTGGATGAAGGAATTAGCATTTAGTTATTTTTGGTGGCCGGGTCTGGATACTCAGATTGAAGAAAAGGTGGGACAGTGTCAATCCTGTCCACCAATAAGAAAAACATCACACTTGTCTACACTCTTAGGGGTGGCCTAAAACGCCAGGGCAACGATATGTAGATTTCACTGGCTCGTATGAGGGTAAGAAGTTTAACAACACCAGGTTAAAGTCCAACAGGTTTATTTGGTAGCAAAAGCCACACAAGCTTTCGGAGCCTTAAGCCCCTTCTTCAGGTAAGTGGGAATTCTGTTCACAAACAGGGCTTATAAAGACACAAACTCAATTTACAGAATAATGGTTGGAATGTGAATACTTACAGCTAACAAGTCTTTAAGATACAAACAATGTGAGTGGAGAGAGCATCAAGACAGGCTAAAAAGATGTGTATTGTCTCCAGACAAGACAGCCAGTGAAACTCTGCAGGTCCAGGCGAGCTGTGAGGATTACAGATAGTGTGACATGAACCCAATATCCCGGTTTAGGCCGTCCTCATGTGTGCGGAACTTGGCTGTCAGTTTCTGCTCAGCGACTCTGCGCTGTCGTGTGTCGTGAAGGCCGCCTTGGAGAACACTTACCTGAATATCAGAGGCTGAATGCCCGTGACCGCTGAAGTGTTCCCCAACAGGAAGAGAACAGTATTGCCTGGTGATTGTCGAGTGGTGTTCATTCATCCGTTGTCGCAGCGTCTGCATGGTTTCCCCAATGTACCATGCCTCGGGACATCCTTTCCTGCAGCGTATCAGGTAGACAACGTTGGCCGAGTTGCAAGAGTATGTCCCGTGTACCTGGTGGATGGTGTTCTCGCGTGAGATGATGGCATCTGTGTCGATGATCCGGCACGTCTTGCAGAGGTTGCTGTGGCAGGGTTGTGTGGTGTTGTGGTCACGTTCTCCTGAAGGCTGGGTAGTTTGCTGCGGACAATGGTTTGTTTGAGGTTGTGCGGTTGTTTGAAGGTAAGAAGTGGGGGTGTGGGGATGGCCTTGGTGAGATGTTCGTCTTCATCAATGACATGTTGAAGGCTCCGGAGGAGATGCCGTAGCTTCTCCGCTCCGGGGAAGTACTGGACGACGAAGGGTACTCTGTCCACTGTGTCCCGTGTTTGTCTTCTGAGGAGGTCGGTGCGGTTTTTCGCTGTGGCGTGTCGGAACTGTCGATCGATGAGTCGAGCGCCATATCCTGTTCTTATGAGGGCATCTTTCAGCGTCTGGAGGTGTCTGTTGCGATCCTCCTCATCCGAGCAGATCCTGTGTATTCGGAGGGCTTGTCCGTAGGGGATGGCTTCTTTAATGTGTTTAGGGTGGAAGCTGGAGAAGTGGAGCATCGTGAGGTTATCTGTGGGCTTGTGGTACAGTGAGGTGCTGAGGTGACCGTCCGTAATGGAGATGCGTGTGTCCAAGAATGCAACCGATTCCGGAGAGTAGTCCATGGTGAGTCTGATGGTGGGATGGAACTTGTTGATGTCATCATAGAGTTGTTTCAGTGATTGTTCACCATGACTCCAAAGGAAGAAAATGTCATCGATGTATCTAGTGTATAGCATCGGTTGGAGGTCCTGTGAGGTGAAGAAGTCTTGTTCGAACCTGTGCATGAAGATGTTGGCATATTGAGGTGCGAATTTGGTCCCCATGGCTGTTCCGTGTTTCTGGATGAAGAACTGGTTGTTGAAGGTGAAGACATTGTGGTCCAGGATGAAGTGGATGAGTTGTAAAATTGCATCTGGAAACTGGCAGTTGTCGGCGCTGAGCACTGAGGCCGTTGCAGCAATGCCATCGTCATGGGGGATGCTGGTGTAGAGTGCCGAGACATCCATTGTGACGAGGAGCGCTCCTGGTTCAACTGCTCCATGTGTGCCGAGTTTCTGTAGGAAGTCCGTAGTGTCGCGACAAAAGCTGGGGGTTCTTTGTACAATGGGTTTCAAGATGCCCTCGACATAGCCGGAGAAGTTCTTGCACAACTTGATGAAATGTTTGCGAGATTTGGTAAGCTGGAACAGATTGTTAGAGATAATAGCTCACAGTTTACTTCACAAGAGTTTGAGGATTTTCTCAAAGTAAATAGTATATAAAATCCACACCTTATCATCCATCAACCAATAGATTAGCTGAAAGATTCATACAATCCTTGAAACATTCTTTAAAAGCATCAAGAGAGAAAGGTTCATTATCACATCGAGTGAATAGCTTTTTGGCATCTTATAGAAACACGACTGACACAACGACCCAATGTTCACCTGCACTGCTACTCTTAAAGAGAAAGTTGAGAACTGATTTATTACCTCCAGAAACTTCAGAGTTGGTAGAACATTAACTACAAGTTGCTGGATGAGAAGTAATGGCAAAACAACACTCATTTCAACCAGGAGATCGAGTGTTAGCGCGTAGTTATGGCACGAGTGAGGATTGGGTACAGCCAGAGTACGGAAGAGTTAGTTGAATCTGAGTTGTCTGATGATTGAATCTTTGATGGAGGTTGAGGGGTGACCTGATAGAAGTCTACAAGATTATGAGGGGCATGGACAGAGTGGATAGTCAGAAGCTTTTTCCCCAGGGTGGAAGAGTCAATTACTAGGGGGCATAGGTTTAAGGTGCGAGGGGCAAGGTTTAAAGGAGATGTACGAGGCAGATTTTTTACACAGAGGGTGGTGGGTGCCTGGAACTCGCTGCCGGGGGAGGGAGTGGAAGCGGATACGGTAGTGACTTTTAAGGGGCATCTTGACAAGTACATGAATAGAATGGGAATAGAGGGATATGGTCCCCGGAAGGGTAGGGGGCTTTAGTTAAGTCGGGCAGCATGGTCGGTGCAGGCTTGGAGGGGCCGAAGGGCCTGTTCCTGTGCTGTAATTTTCTTTGTTCTTTGCTACATTACCACGTGAGAATGATACAGAATTTGTTCCATCAGAGGAAGTGCCTACTGAAATTCCAACTCATACTTCTAGGGTCAAGGACAAATTCCAGATCATATACAACCGAACAGGTATAGACATCTTCCTCATTGAATTTCTTATTGACTGTGTATAATGATTAATGATCCATAGTGCTGTGTCCAGAGTTTTATATGTATAACATTGTAGTAAGTTGTTGCCGTGACCACGGAAGTAAAGGCGAGGGGGGGGGGGGCGGGGTATGTTATATATTTAGAATAGTTGCATGATTGCTTTAAGAACTGATCATGTGATTTGATGCTGATGTCATTACGGTGCTGCAGAGCTTGCTGCTTTCCTTTCAGTTTGAGCTCTTCACAGGTCGGAGCTCCCAGAGTCAACTTTCATGTAAGTCTGAATCTCGGTGTGAAAACCACATCTCTTTTCATGAACAACAGACAACCTTTAACATAGTTAAGATAATGCACATCACTCTAATCCCCTAACTCTCCATCAAAGACCCTCCCTCTAATTCCCTAATTCTCCCATCGAAGACCAGCCCTCTAACCCCCTAACTCTCCCATCGAAGACCATCCCTCCAATTCCCTAACTCTCCCATCGAAGACCATCCCTCTAACCCCCTAACTCTCCCATCGAAGACCATTCCTCTAATCCCCTAACTCTCCCATCGAAGACCATCCCTCTAATCCCCTAACTCTCACATCGAAGACCCTCCCTCTAATCCCCTAACTCGCCATCGAAGACCATCCCTCTAATCCCCTAACTCTCCCATCAAAGACCATCCCTCTAACCCCCTAACTCTCCCATCGAAGACCATCCCTCTAATCCCCTAACTCTCCCATCGAAGACCATCCCTCTAACCCCCTAACTCTCCCATCGAAGACCCTCCCTCTAATCCCCTAACTCGCCATCGATGACCATCCCTCTAATCCCCTAACTCTCCCATCGAAGACCATCCCTCTAACCCCCTAACTCTCACATCGAAGACCCTCCCTCTAATCCCCTAACTCGCCATCGATGACCATCCCTCTAATCCCCTAATCCCTCTAATCCCCTAACTCTCCATTGAAGACCATCCCTCTAATCCCCTAATTCTCCCATCGAAGACCATCCATCTAATCCCCTAACTCTCCATTGAAGACCATCCCTCTAATCCCCTAATTCTCCCATCGAAGACCATCCATCTAATCCCCTAACTCTCACATCAAAGACCATCCCTCTAATCCCCTAACTCTCCCATCAAAGACCATCCCTCTAATCCCCTAACTCTCCATCAAAGACCATCCCTCTAATCCCCTAACTCTCCCATCGAAGACCCTCCCTCTAATCCCCTAACTCTCCATCGAAGACCATCCCTCTAATCCCCTAACTCTCACATCAAAGACCATCCATCTAATCCCCTAACTCTCCATCAAAGACCATCCCTCTAATCCCCTAACTCGCCATCGATGACCATCCCTCTAATCCCCTAACTCGCCATCGATGACCATCCCTCTAAGCCCCTCTCTATTGAAGACCATCTTGCTGATCTCCTCACTCTTCCATCAAAGACCCTCCCTCTAATTCCCTAACTCTCCATTAAAGACCATCCCCCTAATCCCTGATCTCTACCATTGAAGACCATCCCTCCATTCTCTAACTCTCCATCAAAGAACATCCCTCTAATTCCCTAACACTTCCATTGAAGACCACCCCTCTCATCCTCTAACTCGCCATCAAAGACCATCCTTCTAATCCCCTAACTCTCCATTGAAGATCATCTCACTAATCCCCTAACTCTTCCATCGAAGACCATTCCTCTAATCCCTAACTCTTCCATCGAAGACCATCCCTCTAATCCCCTAACTCTCCCATCGAAGATCATTCCTCTAATCCCTAACTCTCCCATCGAAGACCATCCCTCTAATCGCCTAACTCTCCCATCGAAGACCATCCCTCTAATCGCCTATCTCTTTACCAAGTCTTGTTGGAACACTCCACACCTGAAGGTAGAACAGGCCTCACAAATGCACCGGCATAGATCAGCCATGATAGTATTGAATGGCGGGGCAGACTTGAAGGGCCGAATGGTCTACTGCTGCTTCTATTGCTTGTGTTCTTGTGTTCTCTCTGAACATTATTCCACTCTGATGGATTGGGTTTTGTGTATGCAGTTTCTGGGCCGTGTTTTCAGGGGGTTGATCTGTGGGAATCTCCAGAACCCAACTCACAATCCTGAAGCTCTGGACCTCACACATCTCAATTTCCAGAATTTCTAACTCTCCCATCATAAACCATCCCTCTAATCTCCTAACTCTCCATTGAAGACCATCCCTCTAATCCCCTAACTCTCACATCGAAGACCCTCCCTCTAATCTCCTAACTCTCCATTGAAGACCATCCCTCTAATCTCCTAACTCTCCATTGAAGACCATCCCTCTAATCCCCTAACTCTCCATCGAAGACCATCCCTCTAATCCCCTAACTCTCCCATCGAAGACCGTCCCTCCAATTCCATAACTCTCCATCAAAGACCATCCCTCTAATCCCCTAACAATCCATTGAAGACCATTTCTCTGAACCCTCAAGGAAAGGCCCCCCTCCAATCCCTATTCCAGTGTTCTCACACTGGAATTATGCCCATTGCCCTGCTGTGGGGTATATCATGGGCTATTGCAATCTCCTTTGCCTATAACATAGGTTGATGTACTTGGAAGCATCGAAGGCTGTGTGAAATGCTCTTTATTCAGTCCGCTCCGTGAGGGAATGAATCACAAAGCCCTCGGCTACAAGACGTTACATTCTGCATCCCAATGTGTGAGTTTAATGAGCTGGAAGTCAGACAGCCCCGCAGTCAGTCACAGCGTTCCCAGACGCTTCACTCTGCATTGTCTCTGAGTTGTTTGTGAATCTGCAAATCGCAGAAAGTCCATGAGCGTTTCACCACTTTCAGAATCTGGCTCCCGGTAATCCAAACGCCTCAGTTTTCCAGCTCTGTGTGTGTGTGTGTGTCCGGGAGTCACACATGTGCTGCTTGTCAGGCCGAATCAGGACTAGGCCGACAGCCTGGGCCTTGCCTGCCTTATGTGGGTGCACCCACACAGGACTCAGTACCTCACTCTATGTTCAGTATCAGGTTGAATCAGGACTAGGCCGACAGCCTGGGCCTTTCCTGGGTCCATATCCGCGTCTATGCCTCCAGGAGGGTGCGTGGAATTCAGACAGGCCCCACTCCCTCACCTGGGCCTAGCGATTGAAGGAGGCCCTTCGCTCCCCGTGTGACTAGCGAGCCGACGGCTGGGCCTCACCGAGCCCCCTCGCCATACAGAAGGTTCCAGAAGCAGTGACAGAAGGCCCCGCTTCACTCAGGATTGGCTGCCAGTGGCTGGGCTGCCCGCTAGGACACCAGGCAGCCCCTCTCTGCCCTCTTCCTCATTCTGGGCCTACTGCAGCCATCGAGGGCAGACAGGGCTGCCTCGCGGAAGGTCTCCACCACCTTCTCATTCAGCTTGGCGGAACATTCCAGAAAGCCGGACGCCCGCATCTGACGGGCCACAGTCAGACCCTGAGGGAAACCAGAGCGGCAATGTCAACATTTACATCACACATCGACCCCACACTGCCCGCCACCCACCCACACGGAGCAGGAACCCTGCCTGATTTCCCCTCTCTCTAACCCAGGGATCACTGGACAGGGATCAGGAGCAGGAACCCTGGCTGATTTCCCCTCTCTCTCTAACCCAGGGATCACTGGACAGGGATCAGGAGCAGGAACCCTGGCTGATTTCCCCTCTCTCTCTCTAACCCAGGGGTCACTGGACAGGGATCAGGAGCAGGAACCCTGGCTGATTTCCCCTCTCTCTCTCTCTAACCCAGGGATCACTGGACAGGGATCAGGAGCAGGAACCCTGGCTGATTTCCCCTCTCTCTCTAACCCAGGGGTCACTGGACAGGGATCAGGAGCAGGAACCCTGGCTGATTTCCCCTCTCTCTCTCTCTAACCCAGGGATCACTGGACAGGGATCAGGAGCAGGAACCCTGGCTGATTTCCCCCCTCTCTCTAACCCAGGGATCACTGGACAGGGATCAGGAGCAGGAACCCTGGCTGATTTCCCCTCTCTCTCTCTAACCCAGGGGTCACTGGACAGGGATCAGGAGCAGGAACCCTGGCTGATTTCCTCTCTCTCTCTAACCCAGGGATCACTGGACAGGGATCAGGAGCAGGAACCCTGGCTGATTTCCCCTCTCTCTCTAACCCAGGGATCACTGGACAGTGATCAGGAGCAGGAACCCTGGCTGATTTCCCCTCTCTCTCTAACCCAGGGATCACTGGACAGGGATCAGGAGCAGGAACCCTGGCTGATTTCCCCTCTCTCTCTCTAACCCAGGGGTCACTGGACAGCGATCAGGAGCAGGAACCCTGGCTGATTTCCCCCCTCTCTCTAACCCAGGGGTCACTGGACAGGGATCGGGAGCAGGGACCCTGGCTGATTTCCCCTCTCTCTCTAACCCAGGGATCACTGGACAGGGATCAGGAGCAGGAACCCTGGCTGATTTCCCCTCTCTCTCTCTCTAACCCAGGGATCACTGGACAGTGATCTGGAGCAGGAACCCTGGCTGATTTCCCCCCTCTCTCTCTCTAACCCAGGGATCACTGGACAGGGATCGGGAGCAGGGACCCTGGCTGATTTCCCCTCTCTCTCTAACCCAGGGGTCACTGGACAGGGATCAGGAGCAGGAACCCTGGCTGATTTCCCCTCTCTCTCTAACCCAGGGATCACTGGACAGGGATCGGGAGCAGGAACCCTGGCTGATTTCCCCTCTCTCTCTCTAACCCAGGGATCACTGGACAGGGATCAGGAGCAGGAACCCTGGCTGATTTCCCCTCTCTCTCTCTAACCCAGGGATCACTGGACAGTGATCAGGAGCAGGAACCCTGGCTGATTTCCCCCCTCTCTCTCTAACCCAGGGATCACTGGACAGGGATCAGGAGCAGGAACTCTGGCTGATTTCCCCTCTCTCTCTCTAACCCAGGGATCACTGGACAGTGATCAGGAGCAGGAACCCTGGCTGATTTCCCCTCTCTCTCTAACCCAGGGATCACTGGACAGGGATCGGGAGCAGGAACCCTGGCTGATTTCCCCCCTCTCTCTCTCTAACCCAGGGATCACTGGACAGTGATCAGGAGCAGGAACCCTGGCTGATTTCCCCTCTGTTGAAGTGGAGGGTTGATGAGGGGGCCTCCAGTTTTGGGTCAGTGATTGCAGGGTGAGCAGGAGCGTGTGCTGAGTCTGTCTCTGGGGGAATCATTTACCTGGGTGAAGGTGACCGGCTCCTGGCCAGTTTTACTCAGTTTGCGCTGAATGACTTTGTTCATCCTCAGATCTGTCTTGCAGGCCACCAGGATCATGGGAATCCCAGGACACAGCTGTCGAATCTCCGGTACCCACAGGGATTAAAAAAACAGCAGATAGAAAAACATTAGAGACACGGCGGAGAACAGGAGGCCATTCAGCCCTTCTTCAACCTGCTGACATTAAATTCTCTCATTTCAACTGCATCAGTAATCCTCTGACAGTGCGACACTCCCTCAGCACTGACCCTCTGACAGTGCGGCACTCCCTCAGCACTGACCCTCTGACAGTGCGGCACTCCCTCAGTACTGATCCTCTGACAGTGCGGCACTCCCTCAGCACTGACCCTCTGACAGTGCGGCACTCCCTCAGCACTGACCCTCTGACAGTGCGGCACTCCCTCAGCACTGACCCTCTGACAGTGCGGCACTCCCTCAGCACTGACCCTCTGACAGTGCGGCACTCCCTCAGCACTGACCCTCTGACAGTGCGGCACTCCATCAGCACTGACCCTCTGACAGTGCGGCACTCCCTCAGTACTGACCCTCTGACAGTGCGGCACTCCCTCAGCACTGACCCTCTGACAGTGCGGCACTCCCTCAGTACGGACACTCTGACAGTGCGGCACTCGCTCAGCACTGACCCTCTGACAGTGCGGCACTCCCTCAGTACTGACCCACTGACAGTGCGGCACTCCCTCAGTACTGACCCTCTGACAGTGCGGCACTCCCTCAGTACTGACCTTCTGACAGAGCGGCACTCCCTCAGCACTGACCCTCTGACAGTGCGGCACTCCCTCAGCACTGACCCTCTGACAGTGCGGCACTCCCTCAGCACTGATCCTCTGACAGTGCGGCACTCCCTCAGTACTGACCCTCTGACAGTGCGGCACTCCCTCAGTACTGACCCTCTGACAGTGCGGCACTGCCTCAGTACTGACCCTCTGACAATGCGGCACTCCCTCAGTACTGACCCTCTGACAATGCGGCACTCCCTCAGCACTGACCCTCTGACAGTGCGGCACTCCCTCAGCACTGACCATCTGACAGTGCGGCACTCCCTCAGCACTGACCCTCTGACAGTGCGGCCCTCCCTCAGCACTGACCATCTGACAGTGCGGCACTCCCTCAGCACTGACCCTCTGACAGTGCGGCACTCCCTCAGCACTGACCCTCTGACAGTGCGGCACTCCCTCAGCACTGACCCTCTGACAGTGCGGCACTCCCTCAGCACTGGCCCTCTGACAGTGCGGCACTCCCTCAGCACTGACCCTCTGACAGTGCGGCACTCCCTCAGCACTGACCCTCTGAAAGTGCGGCACTCCCTCAGCACTGACCCTCTGACAGAGCGGCACTCCCTCAGCACTGAACGTCTGACAGTGCGGCACTCCCTCAGCACTGACCCTCTGACAGTGCGGCACTCCCTCAGTACTGACCCTCTGGCAGTGCGGCACTCCCTCAGTACTGACCTTCTGACAGTGCGGCACTCCCTCAGCACTGACCCTCTGACAGTGCGGCACTCCCTCAGCACTGACCCTCCGACAGTGCGGCACTCCCTCAGTACTGACCTTCTGACAGTGCGGCACTCCCTCAGCACTGACCCTCTGACAGTGAAGCACTCCCTCAGCACTGACCCTCTGACAGTGCAGCACTCCCTCAGCACTGACCCTCTGACAGTGCGGCACTCCCTCAGTACTGACCCTCTGACAGTGCAGCACTCCCTCAGCACTGACCCTCTGACAGTGCGGCACTCCCTCAGCACTGACCCTCTGACAGTGCGGCACTCCCTCAGCACCGACCCTCTGACAGTGCGGCAATCCCTCAGCACCGACCCTCTTTAAGTGCGGCACTCCCTCAGCACTGACCCTCTGACAGTGCGGCACTCCCTCAGCACTGACCCTCTGACAGTGTGGCACTCCCTCAGCACTGACCCTCTGACAGTGCGGCACTCCCTCAGCACTGACCCTCTGACAGTGCGGCACTCCCTCAGCACTGACCCTCTGACAGTGCGGCACTCCCTCAGTACTGACCCTCTGACAGTGCGGCACTCCCTCAGCACTGACCCTCTGACAGTGCGGCACTCCCTCAGCACTGACCCTCTGACAGGGCGGCACTCCCTCAGCACTGACCCTCTGACAGTGCGGCACTCCCTCAGCACTGACCCTCTGACAGTGCGGCACTCCCTCAGCACTGACCCTCTGACAGTGCGGCACTCCCTCAGCACTGACCCTCTGACAGTGCGGCACTCCCTCAGCACTGACCCTCTGACAGTGCGGCACTCCCTCAGTACTGACCCTCTGACAGTGCGGCACTCCCTCAGCACTGACCCTCTGACAGTGCAGCACTCCCTCAGCACTGACCCTCTGACAGTGCGGCACTCCCTCAGTACTGACCCTCTGACAGTGCGGCACTCCCTCAGCACCGACCCTCTGACAGTGCGGCACTCCCTCAGCACCGACCCTCTGACAGTGCGGCACTCCCTCAGCACTGACCCTCTGACAGTGCGGCACTCCCTCAGCACTGACCCTCTGACAGTGCGGCACTCCCTCAGCACTGACCCTCTGACAGTGCGGCACTCCCTCAGCACTGACCCTCTGACAGTGCGGCACTCCCTCAGCACTGACCCTCTGACAGTGCGGCACTCCCTCAGTACTGACCCTCTGACAGTGCGGCACTCCCTCAGCACTGACCCTCTGACAGTGCGGCACTCCCTCAGCACTGACCCTCTGACAGGGCGGCACTCCCTCAGCACTGACCCTCTGACAGTGCGGCACTCCCTCAGCACTGACCCTCTGACAGTGCGGCACTCCCTCAGCACTGACCCTCTGACAGTGCGGCACTCCCTCAGCACTGACCCTCTGACAGTGCGGCACTCCCTCAGCACTGACCCTCTGACAGTGCGGCACTCCCTCAGCACTGACCCTCTGACAGTGCGGCACTCCCTCAGCACTGACCCTCTGACAGTGCGGCACTCCCTCAGCACTGACCCTCTGACAGTGCGGCACTCCCTCAGCACTGACCCTCTGACAGTGCGGCACTCCCTCAGCACTGACCCTCTGACAGTGCGGCACTCCCTCAGCACTGACCCTCTGACAGTGCGGCACTCCCTCAGCACTGACCCTCTGACAGTGCGGCACTCCCTCAGTACTGACCCTCTAACAGTGCAGCACTCCCTCAGCATTGACCCTCTGACAGTGCGGCACTCCCTCAGCACTGACCCTCTGACAGTGCGGCACTCCCTCAGTACTGACCCTCTGACAGTGCGGCACTCCCTCAGTACTGACCCTCTGACAGTGCGGCACTCCCTCAGTACTGACCCTCTGACAGTGCGGCACTCCCTCAGCACTGACCCTCTGACAGTGCGACACTCCCTCAGCACTGACCCTCTGACAGTGCGGCACTCCCTCAGTACTGACCCTCTGACAGTGCGGCACTCCCTCAGCACTGACCGTCTGACAGTGCGGCACTCCCTCAGCACTGACCCACTGACAGTGCGGCACTCCCTCAGCACTGACCCTCTGACAGTGCGGCACTCCCTCAGCACTGACCTTCTGACAGTGCGACACTCCCTCAGTACTGACCCTCTGACAGTGCGGCACTCCCTCAGCACTGACCCTCTGACAGTGCGGCACTCCCTCAGTACACTCTCTCCATCCTATTAGACTGGAACAGGAGGAGGCCATTCTGTCCCTCTCTCCTGGGAATTGATAGTCTTTGACTTACTCTGCTGAGCACATGCTGGAAGCTGTTTGGATTGGTGACATCGTAGCAAACCAGCACCACATTGGTCCCGTTGTAGCAGAGGGGGCGGAGCCTGTCGTAGTCGTGTTCTCCTGAATCAAGAAGGCGACAGTTTGAGATTTCCAAATGGAGAGAGAGGAAGATCAACGACATTCCCCGTCCCAACACACACCTGCGTTTAGCCAATAAATCATTCCATCTGCAACAGGAGGAGGCCCCATTCAGCCCCTTCTCCAGCCTGTTACACAGGAACAGGAGGAGGACATTCAGCCCCTTCTCCAGCCTGTTACACAGGAACAGGAGGAGGTCCCATTCAGCCCCTTCTCCAGCCTGTTACACAGGAACAGGAGGAGGCCATTCAGCCCCTTCTCCAGCCTGTTACACAGGAACAGGAGGAGGCCATTCAGCCCCTTCTCCAGCCTGTTACAGAGGAACAGAAGGAGGCCATTCAGCCCCTTCTCCAGCCTGTTACACAGGAACAGGAGGAGGCCATTCAGCCCCTTCTCCAGCCTGTTACACAGGAACAGAAGGAGGCCATTCAGCCCCTTCTCCAGCCTGTTACACAGGAACAGAAGGAGGCCATTCAGCCCCTTCTCCAGCCTGTTACACAGGAACAGGAGGAGGCCATTCAGCCCCTTCTCCAGCCTGTTACACAGGAACAGGAGGAGGCCCCATTCAGCCCCTTCTCCAGCCTGTTACACAGGAACAGGAGGAGGCCATTCAGCCCCTTCCCCAGCCTGTTACAGAGAAACAGGAGGAGGCCCCATTCAGCCCCTTCTCCAGCCTGTTACACAGGAACAGGAGGAGGCCCCATTCAGCCCCTTCCCCAGCCTGTTACACAGGAACAGGAGGAGGCCCCATTCAGCCCCTTCTCCAGCCTGTTACACAGGAACAGGAGGAGGCCCCATTCTGCCCCTTCTCCAGCCTGTTACACAGGAACAGGAGGAGGCCCCATTCAGCCCCTTCTCCAGCCTGTTACACAGGAACAGGAGGAGGCCATTCAGCCCCTTCCCCAGCCTGTTACAGAGAAACAGGAGGAGGCCCCATTCAGCCCCTTCCCCAGCCTGTTACACAGGAACAGGAGGAGGCCCCATTCAGCCCCTTCTCCAGCCTGTTACACAGGAACAGGAGGAGGCCATTCAGCCCCTTCTCCAGCCTGTTACACAGGAACAGGAGGAGGCCATTCAGCCCCTTCTCCAGCCTGTTACACAGGAACAGGAGGAGGCCATTCAGCCCCTTCTCCAGCCTGTTACACAGGAACAGGAGGAGGCCCCATTCAGCCCCTTCTCCAGCCTGTTACACAGGAACAGGAGGAGGCCCCATTCAGCCCCTTCTCCAGCCAGTTACACAGGAACAGGAGGAGGCCCCATTCAGCCCCTTCTCCAGCCTGTTACAGAGGAACAGGAGGAGGCCATTCAGCCCCTTCTCCAGCCTGTTACACAGGAACAGGAGGAGGCCCCATTCAGCCCCTTCTCCAGCCTGTTACACAGGAACAGGAGGAGGCCCCATTCTGCCCCTTCTCCAGCCTGTTACACAGGAACAGGAGGAGGCCATTCAGCCCCTTCTCCAGCCTGTTACACAGGAACAGGAGGAGGCCATTCAGCCCCTTCTCCAGCCTGTTACACAGGAACAGGAGGAGGCCCCATTCAGCCCCTTCTCCAGCCTGTTACACAGGAACAGTAGGAGGCCCCATTCAGCCCCTTCTCCAGCCTGTTACACAGGAACAGGAGGAGGCCATTCAGCCCCTTCTCCAGCCTGTTACACAGGAACAGGAGGAGGCCCCATTCAGCCCCTTCTCCAGCCTGTTACACAGGAACAGTAGGAGGCCCCATTCAGCCCCTTCTCCAGCCTGTTACACAGGAACAGGAGGAGGCCATTCAGCCCCTTTTCCAGCCTGTTACACAGGAACAGGAGGAGGCCATTCAGCCCCTTCTCCAGCCTGTTACACAGGAACAGGAGGAGGCCCCATTCAGCCCCTTCTCCAGCCTGTTACACAGGAACAGGAGGAGGCCCCATTCAGCCCCTTCTCCAGCCTGTTACACAGGAACAGGAGGAGGCCATTCAGCCCCTTCTCCAGCCTGTTACACAGGAACAGGAGGAGGCCATTCAGCCCCTTCTCCAGCCTGTTACACAGGAACAGGAGGAGGCCCCATTCAGCCCCTTCTCCAGCCTGTTACACAGGAACAGGAGGAGGCCCCATTCAGCCCCTTCTCCAGCCTGTTACACAGGAACAGGAGGAGGCCCCATTCAGCCCCTTCTCCAGCCTGTTACACAGGAACAGGAGGAGGCCATTCAGCCCCTTCTCCAGCCTGTTACACAGGAACAGGAGGAGGCCCCATTCAGCCCCTTCTCCAGCCTGTTACACAGGAACAGTAGGAAGCCCCATTCAGCCCCTTCTCCAGCCTGTTACACAGGGACAGGAGGAGGCCCCATTCAGCCCCTTCTCCAGCCTGTTACACAGGAACAGGAGGAGGCCATTCAGCCCCTTCTCCAGCCTGTTACACAGGAACAGGAGGAGGCCTCATTCAGCCCCTTCTCCAGCCTGTTACACAGGAACAGGAGGAGGCCCCATTCAGCCTCTTCTCCAGCCTGTTGCACAGGGACGGGAGGAGGCCATTCAGCCCCTTCTCCTGCCTGTTACACAGGAACAGGAGGAGGCCCCATTCAGCCCCTTCTCCAGCCTGTTACACAGGAACAGGAGGAGGCCCCATTCAGCCCCTTCTCGAGCCTGTTACACAGGAACAGGAGGAGGCCATTCAGCCCCTTCTCCAGCCTGTTACACAGGAACAGGAGGAGGCCCCATTCAGCCCCTTCTCCAGCCTGTTACACAGGAACAGGAGGAGGCCATTCAGCCCCTTCTCCAGCCTGTTACACCGGAACAGGAGGAGGCCCCATTCAGCCCCTTCTCCAGCCTGTTACACAGGAACAGGAGGAGGCCATTCAGCCCCTTCTCCAGCCTGTTACACAGGAACAGGAGGAGGCCCCATTCAGCCCCTTCTCCAGCCTGTTACACAGGAACAGGAGGAGGCCCCATTCAGCCCCTTCTCCAGCCTGTTGCACAGGAACAGGAGGAGGCCATTCAGCCCCTTCTCCAGCCTGTTACACAGGAACAGGAGGAGGCCATTCAGCCCCTTCTCCAGCCTGTTACACAGGAACACGAGGAGGCCATTCAGCCCCTTCTCCAGCCTGTTACACAGGAACAGGAGGAGGCCTCATTCAGCCCCTTCTCCAGCCTGTTACACAGGAACAGGAGGAGGCCATTCAGCCCCTTCTCCAGCCTGTTACACAGGAACAGGAGGAGGCCATTCAGCCCCTTCTCCAGCCTGTTACACAGGAACAGGGGGAGGCCATTCAGCCCCTTCTCCAGCCTGTTACACAGGAACAGGAGGCCCCATTCAGCCCCTTCTCCAGCCTGTTACACAGGAACAGGAGGAGGCCCCATTCAGCCCCTTCTCCAGCCTGTTACACAGGAACAGGAGGAGGCCATTCAGCCCCTTCTCCAGCCTGTTACACAGGAACAGGAGGAGGCCATTCAGCCCCTTCTCCAGCCTGTTACACAGGAACAGGAGGAGGCCATTCAGCCCCTTCTCCAGCCTGTTACACAGGAACAGGAGGAGGCCATTCAGCCCCTTCTCCAGCCTGTTACACAGGAACAGGAGGAGGCCCCATTCAGCCCCTTCCCCAGCCTGTTACACAGGAACAGGAGGAGGCCATTCAGCCCCTTCTCCAGCTTGTTACACAGGAACAGTAGGAGGCCATTCAGCCCCTTCTCCAGCCTGTTACACAGGAACAGGAGGCCCCATTCAGCCCCTTCTCCAGCCTGTTACACAGGAACAGGAGGAGGCCCCATTCAGCCCCTTCTCCAGCCTGTTACACAGGAACAGGAGGAGGCCCCATTCAGCCCCTTCTCCAGCCTGTTACACAGGAACAGGAGGAGGCCATTCAGCCCCTTCTCCAGCCTGTTACACAGGAACAGGAGGAGGCCATTCAGCCCCTTCTCCAGCCTGTTACACAGGAACAGGAGGAGGCCATTCAGCCCCTTCTCCAGCCTGTTACACAGGAACAGGAGGAGACCATTCAGCCCCTTCTCCAGCCTGTTATACCGGAACAGGAGGAGGCCATTCAGCCCCTTCTCCAGCCTGTTACACAGGAACAGGAGGAGGCCATTCAGCCCCTTCTCCAGCCTGTTACACAGGAACAGGAGGAGGCCCCATTCAGCCCCTTCTCCAGCATGTTACACATGAACAGGGAGGAGGCC